>NW_021319944.1:951026-979810 GCF_001605985.2 Dendrobium catenatum | reverse complement strand
GACCCATCATCCTAGGATCAGATCATGAAGTGGATAATAAATGTAACCATTTACTTAGAAGAAGTCTATAAGATGAAGCTACTCTCATGATTTGGGCTTTAGATCATGAAAGGATTAGGATATCCGTATGATTGATTCCAAATTGTTCGATTTCTTAATGGAGATTGTTGATATCTATGATTCTAAGATCACTTTAGGAGAGAATGTTTCTGAGGCTCTATAGGCATGATCATGTTATCAATTGTATATCATATGAGGGAGTTTAAGGCCCAAGAAGTTGGATTGTTGGATTAAAATTTATATAACCATAGGGTAAGGATGAGTTTGAATTTATTTTGGATAAAATTGTATTTGAATTTAAATTTTGTATAAGGTTAAAGTCTTTTGTAAGTATCTATAAAATTTAATTTATTAATGTTGATAGATATCCCTTTTTTTGGAGTTTGTTTAACAGTTTATTAAATCTTATTTTTGCTATAATTGCTAGGATGATAGTCTCCTAAAAGGTGACCCATCATCCTAGGATCAGATCATGAAGTGGATAATAAATGTAACCATTTACTTAGAAGAAGTCTATAAGATGAAGCTACTCTCATGATTTGGGCTTTAGATCATGAAAGGATTAGGATATCAGTATGATTGATTCCAAATTGTTCGATTTCTTAATGGAGATTGTTGATATCTATGATTCTAAGATCACTTTGTTCAGGTAGGAGAGAATGTTTCTGAGGCTCTATAGGCATGATCATGTTATCAATTGTATATCATATGAGGGAGTTTAAGGCCCAAGAAGTTGGATTGTTGGATTAAAATTTATATAACCATAGGGTAAGGATGAGTTTGAATTTATTTTGGATAAAATTGTATTTGAATTTAAATTTTGTATAAGGTTAAAGTCTTTTGTAAGTATCTATAAAATTTAATTTATTAATGTTGATAGATATCCCTTTTTTTGGAGTTTGTTTAACAGTTATATTAAATCTTATTTTTGCTATAATTGCTATTAGAAGGTCTGAATTCTACAGTAAAATTAATTACAAAAATCCCCCAAAAATTTCCTTTATTTTCTTTATTCCTCTCCAGCGAATCTTTCTCCAGCGTTTTGTTTCCTGGGTACTGTATTGTCGGTTGCAGGTGTCAGCACTGCAGCAAACAGTCCAGGGTACTGTAGCAATGGCTAGGAGTGCATCTTTTTCTACTGATCTCGCCTGGTGCTGACCGAAATATGCAATGAAGAGAAAATATGGTTTGATGATTTTCTGTTTCCAGCAATCGGTAAGAAGCAGAATTCAGCAGCTGGTTTGCTGTTCTGTAAAGAAGAATTCAGAGCAGTGAGCCTTCTTGCTGTGGAGCAGAAAATAGGACTTTCGGGGTGTTGTTTTCTACAACTTGAAAGGGAAATCCGCAAAAAAAATTACCTTCAAGCGAAGGGAAGGTTTAATCTTTGAAGCAAACTTACTGTCTAAACCAAGTAGAAGTAGAAAACAGTGAAGGGAAGTCTTCTACAAAGGATATGCTCAACCTTGAAATATTCTAACTTGTAGATCTTCAAGAAGCCCAGCCTAGCCTGTTAATTGCCCTTTTTTCTATCCTAGCATGTGAATTGCCGACTTAGGTCATACTGTCAAGTGGTTAACAATAAGACTGGAGATAGGAATGGGGACATGGCTTGGCAAATTACCAAGTAGGAGTATGATTCCTATCTAATCACCCTGTTTCCACATGCTATTTCTCATAACAACAAAATTCATTTTCACTGGGTAAGTTCCTAGGTTCATTTCAACTTTATATTGGGTCAGATTTTTCTTGAATCTGATCACTTGTATTGATGCTCAGTTGTCTATGGGTTTTCAGTAGGCATAATGTCTGAACATGTTCTTTGCTCGCATGAAATTAGTAACCTTCCTTTTGTCCTCATTGTGTTTCTTGGTTTTTTTTATGGATTAATCGGCATGAAATTTTTCCTTAGTTTTGGTCGGCTCCAGTGGAAGATAAGATTAGAGAGAGTCACCTTAGATGGTTTGGTCACATTAAATGGAGGCCTTCTGATGACCCGGTTAGAAAAGTTGAGGTATTAGATTTGACTTATGTTAAGAAAGGTAGAGGTAGACCTAAAAAAACTTGGTTAGAAAATATTAGAAATGATCTTTCTTTATTAGATTTAAATGAGAATTTGACTTTTAACCGGACACAATGGCGAAAAAGGATTTTTGTAGCCGACCACATGTAGTGGGACAAAGGCTTGTTGTTGTTGTTGTGTTTGTTTCTAATTTTTTTTTTACAAGCCACTGTTTACATCAGGCTTATCAAGTTTCTAGCTTTTCTTTGTGTTTGTGCTGGCACTTGCTCTCTTTCTTATTAACATATAAGCTTTGCTGGTGTTATGCAGTACTGGGTTAGTCAGGGAAATAAATGGTGTGATTTCTGCAAAATTTATATTTCAAACAATCCAGCGAGCATCAGAACCCATGAAATAGGTCAACGCCACAAGGACAATGTTGCTCAAAGGCTGTCTACTATGCGGAAGGAAAGTGCTGCGAAAGAAAAGGAGAAGAAGGAAGCAGCTAAAGCACTCGAGCAAATAGAGGAGGTGCAAAATTGTTGATTCACTTGTTAGATATTTGTTTCCGTGCTTTCTAATTGACTGGTTCTATGTGTCAGAAATATTTTTTAGATATATATTATTATCCACATAAGTTCTCAAAGCGATAGTTGATTGAGCCATGCCAGTGATGGCTTATCTGTTGGAACTCTCGAACTCCAGCCTTATTGATTATAATAAATTTAAATGTTTAACTCTTAAACTTTAACATGCAGAAAGCTAAGCGCTGCTATCAGAAGGACATGGCCTCTTTCCAACAAACTCATAAATCTTCCAGCAATTCATCAGCCTTGCGAGATAATGCTCCAGATAAATCTGTTTTTTCAGCAACATCTGGAGGTGAAGTGCAACCTTTGTTTTTTTTTTAAATCTTTATATCCTCAATACGGTATAAGTCTTTCAGAATGAAGTTAGATCGCCTCATCCATAGGTCTCTGTTATGATTTTTTCCTTCTTGAATCAAACTACAGTTTATAGTTAGCATTCTTAAATTTTTTGTTTGGACATCAATATCAGTTATATTCTATAATTATAATGTGATGAACCTGAAGCAATATATGTTTTTGCTGGTTACAGAATGGGAGCATGATGCTGCTTCAGGATATTATTACAACTTGGCAAGTGGATATCATTATGATCCAAACTCTTGTTTATTCTATTCCAGTAGTTTAGGTATGTCACGAGCTCTACTCAGGTCGATGATATATTGATATTTATATTGGTTGTTGTCCTTTTAGAATAACATTTACTTCCCCTAACTGATCATTCATCCTCGATCAACAAATTTGAATGATTAAGATTTTAAGTGGCTAAAACATAATCATTTTTTTAAGAGAAAAATGATTAAAATGATCCCTTAACTCTTTATGAAGGACCAAAATGATCCCAACTTATATTAAAGGACCATTTTGGTCTCAAGTGCTTAAAAATTAATCAAAATGGTCTTATGGTGGGACTATTTTGAGTCCTCTGTAAGGAGTTGAAGGATCAAAATAGTCCTTTAGTATAGTTGGAGATTATTTATGGTCCTTCATAAAGAGTCAAGAGATCATTTTGATCAGTTTCTCTTTTTTATGATCTTTTTAACTGTTTAAATTATAGCTATTTAAAATTTATAGGGATAAATGATGTGGAAGGAAAATGGATTATCCTTTTAAGTCTCTCTCTCTCTCTCTCTCTCTCTCTCTCTCTCTCTGTATATATATATATATATATATATAAATGACCAGATATAACATCTTTATGTATGGATATATTCATTTTTCACTATGCTAAGTTGCTTTTTCTTATCTTAAGAGGGCTGCTTTAGTTCTCATTCCAAGTTTTTGCTTATTGTCTACTCCTTTGTATGATTTTAACATAAGATTATTCTATTCATTTCATCTGTGACCTTAAAATTACTTACATATTTTAATTGAAATCTACATTGAGGGCTTTAAAAATAAAATAGATCATGCTACTTTTTGAATTCCACATTAATCTTTTTTTTGTTATTGTATTTTCATTTAAAATAAATGAGATAACTCTAAATACTTATAAAAAATCATTTGTTAAATTCTATGTAGTTTATAAGTTCTGTGCTATGAAACTAACAAGTCTATGCACATAAATGAAATAAAGCTAATAATTATGCTTCAAGCTCGAATCTCGCTCCATAATCACTTGAATTTCAATCAAAATTGATTTCTTTTGATTCAAAGAGGGTTATTCACACATTTTGTATGTGTGTGTATATATATAAATGTGAGCATGTATAGATGAACCACATATGTTAGTGATTTTTTATACTTCTGTATATCTTTGTTTATATACCTACACACTAAATTTAAAATTAAAATTTATTTTAGAAGTTTATATGATTGGCTTGAATTACCTTGAAAGTTTACTCGAAATTAATCATCTCTTACTAGATTCTAACTTATTTAGGGTTGAATAAATTTTTTTTTTATTTCTAGTTAAGCCAAGTAGTTTGAATTCAACTTGATATAAAACATAAATTAGAACCATATGTTAAGGAACTTTATGCAGATCGTCATTTAAATTTCTAGGGCACCAATGTGTCGAGCTAAGTGCGGAAAGCCCAAACTCGTTGATTTAAAATTTACGTATTGTAAGCCAAACTTGAATTGTACTCTTGCAAAAATTCTATTCAAGCTTATTTATTTATTTATTATTTATCGAGCATTGAGCCAAATTTTACATATGCTTGAGCTGAAGTAAATGTGGGAATTAATGAAACTTTAATTCAACATGGCTAAATGGTTGAGAACATGCCTATTGCTTTGTATGTCTTTGTGTACGTATGAGTAAGCTCGTCCATATGGTTATAATTTATTTTTAGAAGTTTATATGATTGGTTTGAGTTAGCTTGAAAGTTTACTCAAAATTAATCTTCTCAAACTATATTCTCACTTTATTGGAGTCGAATTCAAATTATTTGATTTAAAGTTAAGTCCAGTCATTTGTACTCAACTTGATAGAAAAAATAAATTAGGAACATATGTTGAGGAACTTTATTTGGATCGTCTTTTAAACTTCTAGGGCACCAGTGTGTCTAGCTGAGTACCATAAGGCTCAAGCTTGTTGATTTAAAATTTACGCATTGTAAGCTAAACTTGAACTGGATTCTTACAAAAATCTCATTTCAAAAACCTCATTTAAGCTTATTTGTTTATTTTTTACCCAGCATTGAGCCAAATTTTACCTTTACTTGAGCCTAAGTAAATGTGGAAATTAATCAAGCTTTAATCCATCATGTCTAAATGGTTGAAAATACGCCTATTGTTTTGTATATATTTGTGCGTGTATGAGTAAGCTCATCCATGCATATATGTTTATCTGTAAGTATATTATCATCATCATTATTAATTTTATCCCATTTGCTTTCCGTACAACAATATGCTTTTACCTCTACTAGTATAGTTGTATGATTATATGAATGTTATATACCTCATACATGTTTGTGTGTGCGCTTTAGTATGTGCGGCACTGCGGCCTCATGTGTGTGCTTGTGTACTAGTGTAAACCTATGTATGCATATATGTCTTGGTTTGCTTATATATGCACATATATATCTTTTTGTACATGTATGTTTTTATAGTTGTATGATTGTGAGCATTGTAGTTGGTTGATTGTGAGCATTTGTTGATTCATGTATGCAGCCTCCCTGCCCACCCAAACCTCTTTCTCCATGTTTTTTCATGTATGTGTGTTTATAGGCATGCATGATTTTGATATGAAAAACTTGTAGAACACTGGTGTTTCTTACCAATATTGAGATTTCAACGACTAAGATACAATTTATCCTCAATTCAAGAGGAGCATCTGGCTCTCCCAAATCTCTAGGCGCCGCTAGAGCCTAAGAACACCCAACACCAACATAAAATTCCAGCAAAAACATATATAACCCTAACCCTAATTCCAACTTTTCTACTTAAAGCATACAAAATAACCTAGCAAATTACTAAACAGCCCCCCTCTTCCTTAATTCCTCCCTAATCCTCCTCCTTAATTAGATCACCTAGTGGGGCCCCCAAGGGGGGCGGGCTGAAACCTAGGCGGATTATTGGTCCACCTGGCATAAACAAAAGCCGGCCCTTTGGTTTGGGTCGACTGGACTGGTCTAACAGATTTCATGCAAGGATTTGTGTTTTGGTGTCTTGTTGTGTCTATTGCCCACGTTTTGTCCATGTATCATTGTTAATATGATGTATCTTCATGTACGTGATTTCAACGGGTTGCATGTATGCCCATGTCTATTTATGCCTGTCATGTGTGTGGGGGCTCATGTACGGGTGTTTATTTCTCTCTGCATGCTTATTCATGTGTGTGTTTTTCTGTAGTTTTTTTTTTTTTGTTAAGTATGCACTTAGTATATGTGTTTTTTTTTTAAAAGTGAATGTATGTGTATACATGAATGTTTATTTTGTGTTTGAGCTCCTGCTTGAGTGTATCCAGTTGTGCGTTTACTTGGAATATACCTTCAGATGTGCATGTTTGATGTGTTTTCAATTCAACTTATGACACCTTCATCCCATATCTATTGTTTCTAATGAACTTTACCAAAATGATTGATTATTCCTTGTGATTTTCTTTTGTTTCTTGTGGATTTTACCAACACGATTGATATTCCAGGGAAGTGGGTTACACAGGATGTGGCATTCCCATCTTCTAGGCTTCCAAAAACCGAAGCATCATCATCAAAATCTTCAGCTGTAGATAGAAGTACTGCTAAGCTAAAAGGAGACAAGGCACCGGGTTTGGTTGTTTCATCATCGCTAAATCCTATGAGGTCTGTTAAAGGTGCTCCCTCTTCAATTGCTGTTAACAAGAGGAAAAGGGAGGGAGAGAAAACAAAAGGTACATCTAAGGAGGAAATTGAAGCTCTGAAAGCAAGAGAAGCTGCAAGGAAAAGAGTAGATCAAAGAGAGAAACCAATGCTTGGTCTTTACAGATCATATTGATTATTGAAATTGGGGCCACATTGCTGAGTATACCATATTGAGAGTAAGTGTAATTGATTAACTTTATTTCTCCATGCTGGGATTAAATTTGATGGGAAAGGAAGTGTGAAGGGCATCGCCTAATGTTGTGTGGAACTTTCCATTGGCTGATCATTTCCCCCTGTGTAATTAGTTGCATCTTTGTTTTATTTAGCTTGTCTATTTTAGTAATCTAATCTGCTCAATTTATAGATTTTGTTAATTAGCCAAATAGTTCAATAAATCTGAACATGTTAGACATATTTCAGTTACTGTTCTATGAATTATCTGTTTTATTCTATTTGATGGTGTAGCTTGTGATGTTCAAGAGGATGGAGTTAGCTTATTGTATGAAATGAGTATGTACAGCAGGCAGCAATGGCATCTTGGCTACCAAGTTCACAAATTCGCTTTAGTTGTGGTGATATGGAAGCAGGTTGTTACCAGATAGAATTGCAGATTTGCCTCTTATCAGTCAGTGTACGCTTGAATTTCTGTGTTTAGATCAGTGCTGATGCGCATGTATAAGTGGATTAGTCATAGATTCTTATTCAAATGGATTTTATGCGCAGGTTCCAGTCTCTTGATTGCGGCAAATTATTTTGTCCGGAGACGGCAAGCTTATGTTCGGATTTGCTACACTTTTGCTATATTTTTGCAAAAGGTAGCTGCCCTTTTGCAAAAATACAGCAAAAGCGCAGTAAAAGCGCATCAAATATCTTACTAATTGAGTATTTGCTGCGCTTTTGCAAATACTCAGCAAAAGCTCAGTAAAAGGACAGCTAATACGCAATTAAAATTGTATATTAGCTGCCTTTTGCAAAAATACAGCAAAAGCGCAGCAAATTCGAACATAAGCTTGTGTGCGGTCTCCGGACAGAATAATTTGCCCTTGATTGCCTATGAGCATGACATTATTGAGTTTAGGTTATTGTGTTCTAGAATCACCTCAACCAGTTCAACAACCTGAATCCACCCCAACCATTTAAGAATGGATTTTCGGGCCATTTCTTCTGGCTTGTTGCATTGTGGTGGTGCTTATCTACTATATACTGCCTTTCTTTGGTATGCATTTTGGTTATTTTTGTATAAGAAGCGAGCGTGAAGCATTTTTATATATGGATGGATTAATCTTACATACTTTTTATGGCAGACTATATGTTCTTTGAGGGTAAGGAAACTCTGGTCTCTGGTCTGATTCAAAATTTTATTTGAACCACATTAGGTTCCACAAAATTTATTTATTTTTTTGTTCAATTCACAGAAATGAACCTGCTGTCAAGAGTTTTTTGCAGTGTTTGCAGCATCACGTTTTCATTAAATTTCTGTTATTTTTCCAAATATTCAGAAGAGAAGTTTTGTAAATCTTTGCAATATTGACAATACCTTGACGGAAAGCCTAGTCAGGAATGGAGGTATAGGTTGGGTATTTAATATCTTTTTATGGATTAAACTGTTACAGATTTGATGGATGGTATAGATACTGCAAAATGAACCATAGTGATCTTAATGCTCTTTAGATCATCTGCTAGTGGCAGGATTAGGAGGAAAGATTATTAGAGAAAAGCTATTTTCTGTTTTTTTTTTTCTGTCAGGCTTTCTAAAAGTTATTTTTTCAATAAAAATTTTTATAGTGCGCTTTCAACTATGTGGGGCCGGCTACATGAATCTTTTTCTCAATTGTGTCCTGTTAAGGGTCAAATTCTCATCTAAATCTAATAAAGAAAGGTCATTTCTAATATTTTCTAACCAAGTTTTTTTAGGTCTACCTCTACTTTTCTTAATATAAGTCAAATCTAATAAATCTATTTTACTAACCGGGTCATCGGAAGGCCGTCGTTTTATCTGACCAAACCATCTAAGGCGACTCTCTAATCTTATCTTCCATTGGAGCTACTTCAACCTTTTCACGTATATGCTCATTTTGTATCCCGTCTTTAAGAATAATGCCACTCATCCTCCTGAGCAACCTCATCTCTGGAACACTTTTTTTTTTTTTTAATCTCTGCAACACTTAACTTAATATTATGTTTCTCTTTTAATGGCCAACATTCTGCACTGTAAGGCATTGTAGGTCTCACTATCATCTTATAGAATTTTCCCTTAAGTTTGAGAGGGACTTTTCTATTACATAATAAGCCTGACGCATTCCTTCACTTCAACCATCCAATTTGAATTCTACTAATAATATCCTCATCTATTTCATTATCACTCTGAACAATAGATCCAATATATCTAAAATGTGTGCTCTTATTAATGACTTGATCGACCAAAGTCACAATCCCTCCACTAGATCTATTATTATTAAAATTACACTCCATATATTCAGTTTTAGATCTACTTAAACGAAAGCTTTGATTTAATTTTACCTTCAACTACCTCTCTAGTCTTATCAGCAAGAAGAATATTATAAGAAAAAAAAAACATATAATAGGGTACAACCTCTTGCAAATAACTAGTGAGAACATCCATGAATAAAGAAAAAAGATATGGGCTTAAGGCTCTAATCCTTTCCTAATCTAATTGAAATAGGAAAATACTTGGTCAAACCATCTTGTGTTTGAACACAAGTAACAACTCTTGCATATAATATATATCTTCTAGGCTTCCAAAAACCGAAGCATCATCATCAAAATCTTCAGCTGTAGATAGAAGTACTGCTAAGCTAAAAGGAGACAAGGCACCGGGTTTGGTTGTTTCATCATCGCTAAATCCTATGAGGTCTGTTAAAGGTGCTCCCTCTTCAATTGCTGTTAACAAGAGGAAAAGGGAGGGAGAGAAAACAAAAGGTACATCTAAGGAGGAAATTGAAGCTCTGAAAGCAAGAGAAGCTGCAAGGAAAAGAGTAGATGAAAGAGAGAAACCAATGCTTGGTCTTTACAGATCATATTGATTATTGAAATTGGGGCCACATTGCTGAGCATACCATATTGAGAGTAAGTGTAATTGATTAACTTTATTTCTCCATGCTGGGATTAAATTTGATGGGAAAGGAAGTGTGCAGGGCCGATTCCTAATGTTGTGTGGAACTTTCCATTGGCTGATCGTTTCCCCGTGTAATTAGTTGCATCTTTGTTTTATTTAGCTTGTCTATTTTAGTAATCTAATCTGCTCAATTTATAGATTTTGTTAATTAGCCAAATAGTTCAATAAATCTGAACATGTTAGACATATTTCAGTTACTGTTCTATGAATTCTCTGTTTTATTCTATTTGGTGGTGTAGCTTGTGATGCTCAAGAGGATGGAGTTAGCTTATTGTATGAAATGAGTATGTACAACAGCCAGCAATGGCATCTTGGCTACCAAGTTCACAAAATCGCTTTAGTTTTGGTGATATGGAAGCAGGCTGTTACCAGATAGAATTGCAGATTTGCCTCTTATCAGTGCGCGCTTTTAATTTATGTGTTTTAGATCTGTGCTGATGCGCATGTAAATGTGGATTAGTCATTGATTCTTTTTCAAATAGATTTCATGCGCAGGTTCTAGTCTCTTGATTGCGGCGAATTATTCTTTCCAGAGACAGCACGCAAGTTTATGTTCGGATTTATTGTACTTTCACTGTGCTTTTGCTGTATTTTTGCAAAAGCGGCTAATATACAATTTTAATTGCATATTAGCTGTCCTTTTGCAAAAATACAGCAAAAGCGCAGTAAAAACGAAGTAAAAGCGCAGCAAATATCTTACTAATTGAGTATTTGCTGCGCTTTTGCAAACACTCAGCAAAAGCACAGTAAAAGGGCAGCTAATACGTAATTAAAATTGTATATTGGCTACCTTTTGCAAAAATACAGTAAAAGAGCAGTAAAAGTGCAACAAATCCGAACATAAGCTTGCGTGCGGTCTCCGGTCAGAATAATTTGCCCTTGATTGCCTATGAGCGTGACATTATTGAGTTTAGGTTATTGTGTTCTAGAATCACCTCAACCAGTTCAACAACCTGAATCCACCCCAACCATTTAAGAATGGATTTTCAGGCCATTTCTTCTGGCTGGTTGCATTGTGGTGGTGCTTATATACTATATACTGCCTTTCTTTGGTATGCATTTTGGTTATTTTTGTATAAGAAGCGAGCGTGAAGCATTTTTATATATGGATGGATAAATCTTACATTTTATGGCAGACTATATGTTCTTTGAGGGTAAGGAAACTCTGGCCTGATTCAAAATTTTATTTGAACCACATTAGGTTCCACACACATTTTTTTTTTTTTGTTCAATTCACAGAAATGAACCGGCTGTCAAGAGTTTTTTTGCATTGTTTGCAGCATCACGTTTTCATTAAATTTCTGTTATTTTTCCAAATATTCAGAAGAGTAGTTTTGTAAATCTTTGTAATGTCGCAATATTGACAATACCTTGACGGAAAGCCTAATCAGGAATGGAGGTATAGGTTGGGTATTTAATATCTTTTTATGGATTAAACTGTTGCATATTTGATGGTGTTATATATACTATATACTCCAACCTTTTCACGTATATGCTCATTTCGTATTCTGTCTTTAAGAGTAATGCCACTTATCCTCATGAGCATCCTCATCTCTGCAACACTTAACTTAATATTATGTTTCTCTTTTAATGGCCAACATTTTGTACCGTAAAGCATTGTAGGTCTCACTACCATCTTATAGAATTTTCCCTTAAGTTTGAGAGGGACTTTTCTATCACATAACAAGCCCGATGCATTCCTCCACTTCAACCATCCAACTTGAATTCTACTAATAATATCCCCAACTATTTCATCATCACTCTGAACAATAGATCCAATATATCTAAAATGTGTGCTCTTATGACTTGAATATAAGAATTATTAATCCTTTTTTATGTAGAACTCTCCATAGCAAAACTTTATCATATGCTTTATCTAAATCAATAAAAATCATATGTAGATACTCCTCATTCTCTCTATATTTCTCCATCAACCTCCCAATAAATGTATAGCTTCCATAGTAGACCTACCTAGAATGAATCCAAATTGATTTTGAGAAGCATTAGTGTCATGATGCAACCTATGCTCCATAACTCTCTCAAATAGTTTTAAAGTATGACACATTAACTTAATTCTTCTATAATTCACGCAATCTTGTACATCACCTTTATTCTTAAATTAAAAAATAGGAATCAAAACACTCATTATCCATTCATCTGACATCTTTTTAGTCTTCAAAATAATATTAAAAAGTTTCTTAAGCCAAGAAATTCCTTCATCTCCTAAGCATTTTCACACCTCTATTGGAATATCATCATGTCCATAGCTTTTCCACACATCATTTTCTTTAAAGCCTTTTTAACTTCGGTTTTACTAATACGCCGATAAAAATAAAAATCTTTATTTTCATTAGGGTACTAAGATCACTAAAGTCAATTGCATTATCAAAATCTTCGTTAAAATTTTTAACACTGTCGTTGTCAGGTCCCAAGTCCTGGATGAGAAAAATGAAGGATTGTGTTAGGTAGTCGGCAGCTAACGTAAAACTATTCGAATAATCATGACACGAATCATAGACTAACTCCATAAAATAAGAAAATCTTAATTTTGAATTAAAAAAACAAATATATCCAATCAAAGAGAATTCAAATTGAATCTTTTTTTAGGATTGGAAGATTAGATAAATTCCCTAGGTTGAATGACCATCAATTCCTTCATCATGATTTTGAACTCAAGCCTCAAGGCATTCGAATGATGATCTGCCTTGACCTTTGAACTCTTAACTTCATCTTCGATCTAGGAATCACCATCATTGATGTTCTTCATCAATAAATAGGATCGCAAAAATTTAATCAATCCTGTTCTTTGTGATCTTTTCACAATCTGCTCATGAACCATTTGATTAATCAACCATCCACTTGTTCTAAACCCTAGATCGGATATATGATTTGGTTATCTGTTCTCAATTTAGATGGAAGAGAAGACAACATATTTTAAGTGGTATGACATGCATACTTTTTAAGAAATTTTTGTGCAAGAAAGTTGCTTTATGTAACAGCTTTAAAAAGAATTAATTTCTCCATAAAAACTTTACGATCACCTTTATAATAAAATTACAGTCATTTAAAATGGACTCTAAGGGCCTATTTGGCAACAACCGGGATTTAACTTTAGTAGGATTTAGTAAATCCTATAAATCTGAATTTACTAAATCCTAGGGTGTTAAATCCTGAAAATTGAATGTAACTGTTAAATTTTGTTTAATCCTGTGAAACTTTTTATCAATGTAATCTAGTTACAACATAACATAAGACACATAGTACATCATAACAAAAGTAGCTTCTTCTCAAATTCCACATTCAATATAGCTCCATAGTAGCAAGCATTCAGGATTAAGCAAGATTTAACAGTTATATTGTCAATTAGTTTTCAGGATTTAATACCCTAGGATTTAATAAATCTAGATTTACTAAATCCCTACTAAAGTTAAATCCTGGTTGATGCCAAACATTTTATGAACCATAAGATGTAATTAAAAGGCCACTATTTTTTAATGGACTTCTACTCCAACACAACATGGAAAACGACTGTTTTGGTTTGCTTGCCAAAAAGAGGAATCTAAACCAAGCTAGACCTAAAAAGAATAAGCCAAACAGATGAACAATTTTCAATCATGATGGAATGAACCAATTAAGATTTACTTGCCAAAGTTAAAATTGGAGCCATTAAATTCTCAAATACACATAAAATGTAAATGAACTTCAACAAAGATAAAAACTACCACAATACAATTGTATTATTACACCATAACATAACATAGTACATCATAACATAAGAAGCTTCTTCTCAAATACCACATTCAGCATAGCTCCATAGTAGCATGCATTTAGGATTAAGCAAGATTTAACAGTTATATTGTCAATTAGTTTTCATGATTTAACATCCTAGGATTTAATAAATCTAGATTTACTAAATCCCTACTAAAGTTAAATCCTGATTGCTGCCAAACAGGCCCTTAGAATCCATTTTAGATGACTTTAATTTTTTTATTAAAGGTGATTGTAAAGCTGATGTGAAGAAATTAATTCTTTTTAAAGCTGTTACATAGAGCAACTTCCTAGCACAAAATTTTCTTAAAAATAGTGACAAAATAATAGCCAAACATATATTGTGATTGCGGTTTGAAAAGCAAAACAGCAAGAAAGTTGTCCCAAACGAAACCTTAATGATCATCTCCTTTGAAATTAAATTTGCAAGCTTTGTATCCATGAATGCAAGCATTATGGCAAAAGTGAGAATACCTTGACCAAAATACATAAAACATGCTTAAATTTTCTAAAGATGTTATAAATTTTTTTTTCATGGACAGTAAATTAGAGAATTCTTTATGATATGGGTTTGTTTTGGATAACTAGTACCTGAAAAATTAGTTGTGAAATTATTAAGAAAAAAAATTTAAAATCTGTTGTGAATATCATGAAATTTTTCATTAATAAGATATCTATCAAACTAGCAGATTTGATTGTGAAATGTATCTTCTCATCACAAGATCTTCTGAAAAAAAGATGTCATATGCAGTACAAAATAAACACATCTCAACTATTTATTAGTTTTTAACCTGTCAATGCCAACCAAACTATTTATTAGTTTTTAATCTGTCAATGCCAACCCATTGAATCATGCGAAATAACATGTCCATGTGTACCTGAATCCTGATTTGTGAATGGTTTATTGCTTCATAATCATTGCAGCTCTGTACCTTATTTTTTCTAGGAGACAGTTACTGTAGTTTTTATTTCGCCACTCTCAACTTTTTTGCTTTTGCTGGCATGTGTAGTTTTGATTACTTGTGTACCTCATGGAAATTAAAACTTCCTCTTTATGTGTTGCCATTCTGGTTGGTCACACTGGCAGTGACAGTTAAGCTTTAATGAGTTCAATGAGTTAGCCTTTGCTCGGTGGAAGTTACAGCTGTGCTTTAATGAGTGCAGTGGCCTTACTTTTTAGGTGGTTTTCGGATGCCGAGAGATTATTCTGTGCGGACACCGGACAGCTTATCGTCCAGAGGCGAATCAGGTGCAGCCACGTCATCCAGTACCGAGCTCGGTACCGAGTAGGGGGTGACGTGTCGCATTTTCATTTGTCTATGAACGGCGTTCGACGCCCACACAGAATAATTCATCCCGGACGCCGCTCAGAGTAGTAGTTTTCTCCAACTGTCTGTTATTAACCTATTTCATTTTTGGAAATGATCTATAAGATTTTGTTTAATATTGTGTTGTGTAGTTTTATTATATTAACATGAGGTTATATCTGTTTGTTTTTTATATCTTTCATGAAATGAAAACGCAAAGGATACTGTTTTAGAAAAATATAGTGAAGGAGACTATGATCAATAAGGCCAGGAGAATGGAATTAGGTTTATAGGAGGTTGAAAAGCTGCCTTTTGAAGGTTCTTCAGAATCCATAAACATTATCAAACAAGCCTTAATGTGAAAAGGACAAGGAGATGAGTAGATCAACAATTATAGACTAACATTTGTGCAAAAATATCTACTTACATTACAGTTAACATCTTATTTAGCACAAGGAAATGTTGAGTGTCAATACAGTTAATATGTTCTTGTAGTATTATGCTAACAAACTGACCCTTCGAATTATTTTGCTTCCAATTGTTAAGACTTTTGCAGCATATGGTAGCTAATTGATTTTTTTGTTTTAGTGCTTCATCTCAATTTCTTACCTATTCAATTAACATAGGAAGCAATATCAATTTTTAATAGCTATCTTGCAAAGTTTTACAGTCTGTATTTCATATCAGTACCTTACCTACCAAACATGCTAAGATAACTCATAGCAGATAGAGATTTTTTTTTTTCTGTCCTGTAAGTTTCCTTTGTATTGTTGGAAAAGACATCCAATTTTTGAAATTTTGTATTTGCATTATCTTTTATATGCTCCTATTGTCTTCAACCTCTGTATGACTTTACTGTATTGTTTAAGAAAATGGTTAATCCTTTGCTTGATATTTACTCTGTTATGACTCTGAACATTTGGAGAAATTATTCTATGCGGAGGCCGGACGCAGCTCTACGTCCGGAGGCGAATCAGGTGCAGTCATGGCAGCGGTACCGAGCCACGGTACTGAACCGTATCGAGCGAAAGGCTGACGTGACGCATTTTAATTAGTCTCCAGATAACGTTTGGCGTACGCACAGAATAATTTCTTAAACATTCTAAATGAAACAAAACCGGAAATAATGAAGTTAGTCGACCATGTGCAGTACTATCAGTTTTAAATTCCTTACTGTCTGTTGAACAATTTAATGACGGCAGTGTTGAGAGATAAATGGCGTTATCTACTTTGATGTGCTATATAAAGGTAAACGTTATTTTCTGTAAGGCCTTATTTAATTGCTGGAAGCTATAAAATACATATTAAGAATGATGAAATTTATCAAATGTATCATTTTATTGGATGTAATTAAGCCTATGGCGATTTGAAACTCCGATATTCTCCTTAAAAAAATTATCAAATCTAATAGTTTTATTAAAAAATAAATTAATTTTGATCTAGAGGCCATGGAATGAGCACTAATTAAAAATGAATATGGATTTATATTTGAAATATAATGATTTTGTTCGCATACATATTTGTCCAGTCATGTTCATGATAATTGTATGGTTGATTGTTTCGATTGATTTAGGCCCTCTGATTTTTTCTCTTTATAGTTTTTCTACGTAAAAATTTTAGTTTCCAATGAATTTTTTAAAAGATATACTTCCATGTATCTTATTATACTACATTAAATACATTTAGAGCGAACATCAAGATGATCTAAAATTTTGAACACCTCAAGTAGCCAAAACCTTTAATGAATCCAAAGGGTGGAGATCAATCTTAGTATTATCACTTTCGTATTTGAAGTAGAAACATACAAACTTTTTCAATAAAAGCTAGCTATTGAATGCTTGATTGGCCAAAGATATATGGGCTATTATTAATAATATTATTTTTTGGGAACGGGATATACATCGGCTGCCACACTCGAAAGGGTGCTTGACAGTGTGACTAATACTCGGCTGATCTAGAAGATTATGTAATTCAAAAGAAGCAAATTATGTAGCTTAGCTTAGTTTATTAATTTGGAGCTTAAATTTTCCAACCAGAAAGTCACAGGACAAAGACTTACCTATGCGATATTTGTAAATTTATAATTTTATTCACTCAAATAAAAAAAACAAAATAACATAAAGAGGTGTCTATATCAGGAAAAATTATAATGTGCAGAGCCCGGACGTCCTCTGACTTCAATCATGTGAAGGAGAGATTATTACATACAGAGTTCAGATCCATAGAATCATTCAGTTGTATGACTATGAACATTTAAAGCACAATATTGTTCACCATTGCACTTTTACTGTGTCTTTATTATTCACAATCACAAAATTGAACGATTCTTTGAGTTCGGACTCTACGCATAATAATTTCTCCAAGACATCTGAATTTCTTTTTTCCTTTCTATACACAATATGTACCAGAAAGAAAAAATTTAAATATCTTATAAGATTGAAGTTCAAACAAAAATCTGCTTCAGTCGCGTAATAATCTCTCCTATATTAGTTATGAGTCTGCACGATCCATCTTTTCAAACATGAAATTAAAATTAAAAAAAAAAAAAAAATCTTCAAAACAGACCATCTATATTCAAGTCCGTCGACGGATGAAGGACGCGCCAAACTTGCCGGCGGTGAATCCGCGGACGCTGAACATACTTTGCTTGTGCGGCACCACCAACTTCTTGTCCATCACTACCACCGTTCTGTTCTCCGTAAACTCCAGCTCTTGCGGAACCACCGGCCCTCGGCGCGTTGATCCACTCTCCTCCGACCTGAAGCTCGAGCAGCTCGATTCCTCGCATCCACCGCCGCCCGCAGCACTAAATCCTGTTTTCCCCTTCGCGGACCCCAACGACGATGTCGACGATGCTGAAGAAGATGACGACGAGCTTCCATACTTGGAAAAATCTTTGTTTTTGGTTTCTCCTCTGTCCCGTCCCTCAGACGAGCTTCGGAAGAGAAGCAATTCCTTAAGCCGATACATCCACCCTCGCCCGCCCTTCTCCGCCATGGGAGTAGAATTTCGAGGAGGGGATGATACAGGAGTTAGAAAGCTTCCTACTTTTCCTCTGCCACCAAAAGGAGAAAGAGACCTCGATTCCCTTCGGCTTTTCGTCGCCTCTACCATGGCTAGAACGAAGGGGTCGAGTTCTTTTCCCCGCCGGTTTCGGCCGCGGCGCAGGGGAGACAAAAATCCGCCGCTCCTCGGCGATTTTGGCCCCTGTTCTCCCATCACCGGCGAGTAGAGTCTCGGTGGAGGCTTCAAAGGCCGGATCTTTCCAAACTCGAACAGCTCGTCGGCGGTGGCCAAGGACGCCACCTTCCCATGCGATGCCGGCGGCCGCTGCGATAACTTGTCCATATTTTGGCCGCTGAAGCCGATGGAGAAGTCGAAGTCAAATTCGTCCTCTTTTTGGTCAAATTCGTCCTCTTTTTGATCGAAGCTGGAGGATTTGGGCGTGCCTGGCTTTTCTTCCCAGTCGAAAGGGATGGATGAGTGGCGGCTGCCGCGGGTAGCGGCGGCGGTTCTGCGGAAGGCGGCGTAGATAGCTGCGGAAGAGGTGGGGCTGCTGGGAGCACTGACGTGATGGCTGTGATGGAATTCGATGAAGGATGAGTTGTCGGTGAAGTGATTCGGGGGGCTCGACGGCGCGCTGATGTACGGCGTAGTCATGGCTGTGTGGAAATGGAATTCCGGCACCGGCACCACCACTTCCATCTTTTTTGCTCTTCTGAATTATCTATGACAGAACAGAAGGGTCTCCGGCCGCCTGTTTTTATCCGATTTCTTCTTTTCTTTGTCGCCTTTAGAGATTGTAGGCCTGATGATAAAGTCTTCGGGTTTGGAAAGAGAATTTAATGTGGAAAAACGGATTCTAGAAGGACAGAAATTATGAGATGGATATATTTATATAATTTTAATTAAAATGGGGTTTAAGAAATTTTTTATTTAGTGTAATATAAATATTTAATAAATAAATTTAATATTTAAGTAATTATAATAATTTGAATTTTTTAAAATTAATATTATATCATTTCTAATATAATTATTATCAAGAAAGGATGAGATTTACAAAAATGTAGTAGATTGAGGTGAAAGAGAGAAGTGAGATTGCAAAGGAGAGAAAATTGACTTGGAGAGAGAGAGATAGAGAGATCGAGGAGACAAAGATGATTGGTAAAAAATACTAAAAAAAAAGGGGTGTAAGCTTAAACGATTTCTTACACTTGATTGAAGTTGTTTCTTCCCTATTGTAAGTTTAGGTTTCGTTTGGCACGATTTTCTTACTATTTTATAAAGTTATTTTTTAGACTTCATTTGAAATGGCTTTCTTGTTATTTTCTAAAGCAGCTTTCTAGTATAAAAATTTTAATTATTGAACTAGAAAGTTGTTTTAAGAAGCAGCAAGAAAGCCATCCCAAATGAAGCCTTAATATAAATATTTACTGATAGCAAGAAAAAATGGGTAGTCTAAAGCTATCTAAACTAAGCCTTAAGCTTCTCATTTTACTTTCATTTAGTATTCATCATTTAAACAAATTAATATCTATATAATAATTATTTTGAACAAAATTTAGTTAAAATTAATTTAAACACTTAAATTTGTTTTGAGATTAATATAATATAATAATTAAATAATTGATTAATAATATATCACATTTATTTTAAAATAAATTTAAAACATATATTAAAAGAGAGATTGAACTTTTTATCCTTATAGTGCTTGACATTAGAGTAATATGATTGATATTTCATTTCTTAGGGGAATATTATAGTTTCTTTAAGTGACCATTCACGCAAAAAAGTTAATCTACTCCAATTCTCAATGCGTTCTTCAGCTTCTGCTACTCTCATTTATGATTAATGATTTTGAGACAAAGTTTGAATGCAACATTTTCATCTTCATCTTTGTTTATGACTAAGCTCTCTCAAATATTTGATTAGAATTTTTTGTCACATATCTCTTTAATCATGTTCTAATAATATTTGAATCTTGCTCAAATTAATTTTTATAGCAACAAAGTTTAAAAAGTAATATGGATTTCTGAGATATTTTGATCCAAATGAAACTTCAATGCATGCCGAAAAGAAATAAAAATCTATTTTTCTTTAACTTGGGATCTTATGAGGCATATAAAGTTAGAATTTTCTATTAAAACTCATTTAACAAAAACAATTAATCAAAATACTTTGTTATATTATTTGTCCTCCTCAAGAGGAGAAATTACGGGCTCCAATATGTACAAGTCATGTGACTTGTGCGTATTGGAGTTCGGTCGCAGCTGGACTTTGCCTGTAATAATTTGTCTTTAATGTAGTTGATGTAGAAAACCCGAAAATGAAAAGCCAGCATTCCTTTTAATCAAAATACTTTGTCATAATTTTTGTCCTCTTCAAGAGGAGAAGTTATGGACTCCAATATGTACAAGCCACGTGGCTTATACACATCCTGTGTACAACTTGTACATAAGAAATGTATAAAATGTGTTTTGTATATAAGTCACGTAACTTGTATATATTGGAGTCCGATTGCATCCAGATTATGCATGTAATAATTTCTCCTTAATGTAGAATTTGATGTAGAAAGCCCGAAAATGAAAAGCTAGCTTCCTTTTAATCAAAATACTTTGCATAATTTTTGTCCTCTTCAAGAGAAGTTACAAACTCCAGTATGTACCTGCCATGTGGCTTATACACTATCTTATACACATTATGTGTACAACTTGTACATAAGATATGTATAAAATGTGTTTTGTATATAAGTCACGTAACTTGTATATATTGGAGTTCGGACACATTTGGACTCTGCCTGTAATAATTTCTCCTTAATGTAGTATTTGATGTAGAAAGCCCGAAAATGAAAAGCTAGACTTCCTTTTAATCAAAATACGTTTCATACTTTTTGTCCTCTTCAAGAGAAGTTACGGACTCCAGTATGTACAAGCCACGTGGCTTATACACTGGCTTATATACATCATGTGTACAACTTGTACATATGATACGTATAAAATGTGTTTTGTATATAAGTCAAGTAACTTGTATATATTGGAGTTCGGTCGCATCCATACTATGTCTGTAATAATTTCTTTTTAATGTAGAATTTGATGTAGAAAACACAAAAATGAAAAGCTACTTCCTTTTAATTTTAATCAAAATACTTTGTCATAATTTTTGTCCTTTTCTAGAGGAGAAGTTACGGACTCCAATATGTACAAGTAACGTGGCTTATACATTGGCTTATGCACATCCTGTGTACAACTTGTACATAGTATGTCGATCTATAAAATGTGTTTTGCATATAAGTTATGCAACTTGTATATATTGGAGTCTTGTCGTATATGGATTTTGCCTATCTGATGTAGAAAACTCAAAAATGAAAAGCTAGCCTTCCTTTTAATCAAAATGCTTTGTCATAATTTTTGTCCTCTTCTAGAGGAGAAGTTACGGACTCCAAAATGTACAAACCACATGATTAATGCACTTGCTTATGCACATCCTGTGCACAACTTATACACATAATATATATATATATATATATAATATGATTTTTATATAAGTTATATATATTAGAGTCTGATCGTATTCGGATCCGCCTGTAATAATTTCTCCTTTAAGAGATAGGAAATTTGATGTAGAATTTGGATAGCGTTCGGGAATGGGTGCTGGGGAGCTAGCCTTCCTTTTAATGCTAATCAAAGAGGGTTGGTTTTCTTCTTTTGACTGAGTCATCTAGAATGTTCTTTTTCATGAATAATAACCACTAAAAAAAACCTTAATACATACAAACGTGAAACGTGGAATGCAGTAAGGAAAGATATATTTATGAGTAGCTGTGAATCATCTTTTTGTCCTTTTTTTTTAATTTGAAATAAGGTCAAATAAATACGGCTCATTCGAATTATTATTTTTTATAAATATATATTTATAATTTATCTTTACTAAAGGGCTGTTTGGTAGAATAAAAATAATAATAATATTTAAAAATAGTATTTTGTATTTGTTTAGATGAGTATAAAGTAAAAAATATATAAATATATTTTTTGTTTAATTTGAAGTAAAATAAATATAATATGATATTCAAAGATGATGGTGGCCGGTGGGTGACCGTAATAGGCGACGATCACTTGTAGTGGTGGCGGCGGTGGTGGTGGACAGCGGGGTGATGGTTGGCGATAGGTGGTACGGGGATAGTCAACAGTAGGTGGCGTTGGCCAGCGATGGTGGGCGATCTCAGGTGGCGGCGATCAAGCGAGCTTGTTTGCCATGTAAACGGTTCTCACTCAAAATAGGGTGAATTTAATTTACCTCAAAAATGAACTAAAATGATTTTCGTTATATTTCTTTTATTTTGCATTCATTTTTCATCCAATAAAACACTAATAATTTTAAAACTCATGCATTTACAATAGTTTACACAAATTTTACTTCCAACCAAATAGACCCTCAATTTGTGCCAAAAATAATTTGATTTTATAATTATTTTAATTTTTTTAGCTAAACTATTAATTCTACTAATCATGATTGCCTTTTAAATTTAAAAATGAAGTTATATTCTTCACAATTAAGAATAATTTATAAATTTGAGTATATTTTTATTTGCCTATGAGTTATATTGAAGAGATCAATATACGTCAAAGACTCGTTCTATGACATCTTAGCCGTCCAGATTATAATCTTTCTTTTTGTGATTGTGATCTTTATTGATTTTGCACCAATGATTTTTTTTTTTTTGCAGTGCAGAATTTTAATATTTGCATAAAAGGTTGGGGTTGAAAAAATAATTAAATTTTATTAATAATGTTATGAATATAACGTACTGAAATAAAAAACAATTTCTATATAATACAGTGAAAATATTGTTCATTTCAACTACCCTTTGGATTCAATGTTAGCTGGAAATGTCGGCATTAAATTGAAAAATGGTCCTCACAATTAAATAAAATTTATAATATAATGAGGAAATATAGAGAATAAATTTTGATCATGAGATGCTAAAACATTTATAGGGATATATAGAGAAATATTTAACTTAAAAGAAAATTAGAAAAATGAAAAGGTTAGTCAAAATGATTATACTAATATATGTCATCAGTTACAAATATATAATGCCTTCTTTTATCATTAGGGAAGGTAGTGACACAATGTAATAAACCGTAATTGTAGAGGATTGACTCCATAGTGGAAGAGTTTTGAGTTATTGAATTTGATTTCAAGAGATTGTTTATTATTGATTCAATCATTTTCCTTTCAGCAGAGGAGACCAAAGTCAAGAAGCTTAGTATAAATATTGGTTTTGCTATCGATAGTTGGAGTTAGGGTCGATAGTATGCATCATCCTTATAGGTGATGGTGTTCGTCAATATTAGTGGCAATTACGATCGACGAAGTTAGCAGGTGACATTGTTGGTGTTGATGGTTTGCATTAACCTTATATGTATGGGTTATCTTGTATTTAAGGGATAATTATCCGAAGACTTTAGCGGAATGATCGTGGCCAAGCGATGATGGTTGGGAGACTATAGTTTGGCTATAATGGTAAAGAGTTTGTATATATATGATGGTAGTTGAAAAAACATTATTAGACGACGATGATTGGAGAATCATAGTTGGGCAATGATGATAAAAAGACTATAACAGGGCAACAATGATTAGAGGACTCTAGTCATGCAACAAAGGTTAGGATACTCTAATTAGGTGATGGTCAATTAAGAGGCAATACTAGGGCAACCATGTTTGGGAGGGTGTTATTAGACAATAGTGATTGGAGGACTATTGTTGGGCAACAACTGCCAAAGGATCATAGTTTGGTGATAATAGTTAGGAGAGCAAAGTTTGGAGATAATATTCAAGAGACCATGGTTTAGCGATAATGGTGATAATGGTTAGAGGGCTAAACTTTGGAGATGGCGGTCTGATGATTGTAGTTAGGTGATGATGTTAAGATGAATTTAGTTGGACAACAATTACCAAAGAATCATTGTTGGGCACCAATGGTTAAAGGATTATAGTTGAGTGATAATTGTCAGGCAACATCACTATAATGACAATGGTCAGATGAGGCAGTCGAATAGTAGTGTTTAGATAGTGAGACTCCTATGAAGTTGGTTAAATAATGATGGCCCACAGACGATTATCAGATGATGGTGATCTAATGATCTAACAATGATGATCATATGACATTAACCTAGTGGAAATGGTTGAATGGTGGCAATTCAACGGAGGTAGCCAATGATAGTGATTCAACAAGGTGATTGGATGATGATGGTCCATAGCGGTGGTAGATATGAGTGGTTTGAAAATGCGGGTCTAATTGAGATAGCCGGAGAGTGGTTGTCAAATGGTGCTCTGGTAGAGGTCTAGGAAGTTGTCGAGCACTCTCCTCCTCTCCTATCCAACCCTTTTTTCATGTGGAGAATGATGAACAATTTATAATTATCTAAGAGTGGCATTTTGACAAATCTGACCAAACCCAAAGCACTCCATTAGATAGTCATATTGGTTTCATTCATTATATAATATTTTTGAAGCATTTAATTAGTTCCTTATTATTATCAGAATTAAGAAATCTTGGACTCATTTGATTTGTTTAATCAAGATGATCGATTTGATTATAAGCATATAAAATTTGGAGATCACTTGATCCTTTGATTAATATCCTTAAGCTTCTAACCACACTTCAGGTGTTTGATTTGGACTCGTTTCAAGTCAAATCAAATAATTTTCAGTATTGATAGATCTGTGTTATTGAGATGTTCAATTCGACTATGATTTTATTGAAATTAGTGTTCAGATGATCATAAATTTAATTCCAAAAAAATCTTAATTTAATTCCTAATTTAAAGTCCAAATAATAATAATAATAATTATAACAATTAGTTAATTAATTAATTATATATAAATTAGCAAATGACATATGTCGTCGAAGTTGAATTCTCCAACCTTCCAGCGGGCTCTAAAAATATTTTCATTAATTGCTTTGCAACGCCCTACGACGTAGCCAAGGATATTGCTGTCAAGGACGGTTAAGTTTGACCCCTTATGTTGTTTCATTAATTAGGCCTAAGTCTTTTTTTTTAAGATAAAATTTTCTAAGAAAAAAAAACTAACTTTTTTGCCCTCTAAGGCTCTGTTTGGGAGAAATTATTCCGTAACAGATTCTGAGTGTATACTGTGTATAATTTTTATACACAGTTTGGTTCAAACTGTGTATACACTGTTTGTACATAGCTTGTACGCTCACAGTCATATAGGTTCTTTTCCATCTGAACTCCGCACGGAAGAGTTTCTTCTATTTAGAATAGTTTTCTAAATGTCATTTTTTTAAGACAACGGCGCGAGAGCTGCACGCCGGCAACCTGGCAGCGCGGGTTCGGCAGCGGGCGACGGCGCGGGCGGGGGCAGCAGGAAATTCTATTTTTTTTAAATAAATGGGTTTTCGGGTTGACCCGGCGGGTACCCGATCCGTTTTTTTAAACGGGTCGAATCTGCGAACCCGGACCTAAAAACGGGTCGGGTTTTCATGTCGTGTCAAATATTGACACCCCTAATTCTAAGCACTATATAATATGAAAAAAAAGAGTATAAACTTATTTTCTCTTCAATTAGAATATAAAAAATATATTTCTTCAATTTCCAATCAATTTCTTGACATTTATGTTCTTACAATTCTGTCAAATCAATGAGAGCCAAAATGACTTAATTATCTATTTTGTGATAGATTACTCTCCCACGTAGCATAAGACTAAACCAAATGAGACTTTTGAAGTTCTTTCCCAAAATTCTTGTGGTCAATATTGCAGTCAATATACATTTCAAGCCCTATGTGATTGACTTGGTCAAAGTAAATCATCATTTTAATTTTAGCCTACAATAATTCATGAGGGTCAAGTTGACTCAATACAAATTATGTGTCTTTTTTATTATTATTCTAATTTTTATACTAGAAAGCAAGAAAGTCGTCGAAGATAAAATTTAAGGCTTCATTTGAGACAGCTTTATACCACTATTTTTTCTTTATTTTAAAGAGATTTTTGTATCAAAAATCAAATTTACAAAGCAATATGAAAGCCGTCCTAAGGCGTCATTTGGGACGGCTTTTTTATTGCTTCTCAAACAATTTTCTTGTTTAAAATTTATAATTTTATACTAAAAAATTATTTTAAGAAGCAGTAAGAAAGTCATCCCAAACGAAGCCTTAATTGTCTCTTTGAGATGACTGCAGCTTTTTGTAAAAGCTTGTAAAATTGTTGTGAGGAAAGTAATCTTTTTTTAATGCTGCAAAAAATAGTTTCCTAGTTATAATTTTGTTGTTGTAAATAAGTAGTTGCTAAAAAAATTATGATTACAGTCTGAATATTTTTTTTTGGAACGGGGCATCTTCCTGATATCACTCCAAATAGAGCACTTGACGGCATAACTAATCACTCGGTGGAACCTAGTGTGATCACCACCCACCAGCATTATGCCCACACTTACTTTGCCCCACTAAAGAGGCGAGGCAGTAGTAGGGGGATTCGAACCCAGGATGGAGGGTTTCCAATCATGTTCGCCCACCAACCATCCTAAGCCTCGGTGGGTCGGTTTGAAAAGCTAAACAATAAAAAAGTTATTTCAAATCGATTTCTCTTTTTGAATAAAGTCAAATTAAGGGTCTTCTTGATAAAATAATTATCATTATATATATACAATTATTTAATATTTTTTATGATGAAAATTGATTTTCTTATAAATAATGTGAAAGTGGTAAAAAAAATTAATATTATTTTTTCATATATATAAATATGCTTTAAGATCATAGAACTTAGAATTGTTATGAAAAGCTTTGAAACTCTTGCACAAAAAAAAAAAGACAAAAATATTAAAATTAAATACCATAAAGAGGCAAAAAATGAAAAACAATATATTATAAAAATACTTTGGAAACATATTAAATCGAAAACAAAAAAAAATACAAGAGAGAATCCTAAGCTATTTATCTCTGCCTTTCTCTTTATTATACCCAAAAAAATTAAAAAAAAATGTGAAATTAACAGAAATTATGGAATTCCACACTGACTTAGTATTACTCAAATAATAAATAAAATTATACACTTTTAGCTAAAGTATAAGACAATAAATACTACAAAAGGCATTGCCTTAGCAACAAATAAAGCCATTTGTCAGTTAAGTCCAACTAATTAAGTGTTTGTTTGGGATTAATGCTGCTATTTATAAAATTAATTGTGAAGTTATTGTGTGAAAAATAATTGAAGTTTCTTTTTATCAGCTATTTTACTACTTCATAAAATTGTTGTACTAATTATTTTTTAAAACAATTGTAGAAAATAATTTACTAGCTCAAAAAAAATTTAAATACAACAAAAAAATAGTGTCAAACATAAATTATGATTGGGGTCTAAAAAATAAAGCACTAAGAAAGTTATCACAAACGAAGCCTTAGCTACTCTTGGTAAAAATAAGTGAATTTTCTCAACAAAAATTTTAGAAAAACTGTTAGAAAGTAACAAAAAAGTTGTAGTGATTGCTTCGTTTGGTATGGCTTTCTTACTATCTAAAATAAATTTTTAGTACAAAAATTTTTAGAATAATAAATTTTGTCATATAAAGGTGCTTTAAAAAGTAGTAGGAAAATCATCCCAAACTAAGGCTTCGTTTGTGACAGCTTTCTTAACGTTTCTTAAAACAGAGTTTTAGTACAAAAATTAAATTTTTTTACTAAAATCCTGTTCTAAAACTTTGTTTTAAGAAGCAATAAAAAAGTCGTCCCAAATGAAGCCTAGTTAAGATGTTATTTGGGATAGCTTTCTTATTGCTTCTTTAAGTTTATCTTTTTTTTGTACAAAAATAAAATTTTATGCTAGAAAGCTGATATAAGAAGCAATAAGAAAGCCACCCCAAACGAAGCCTAAGTTAAAATTGTGGTTGCTGTCTAAAGGCAAAGCATCAAAATAATGCCAATTGTAAGTTTATTAGTCCAACTGATTAAGGTTTCGTTTGAGACGATTTTTTACTACTTATTGAAATAGCTTTCTAGTACGAAATTTTAATTTTTATGCTAAAAAATTGGTTTCAAGAAACCGTAAGAAAGTCGTTCCAAACGAAGCCTAAATCGATATTATTTTAAGAATAAAACTCTTTAAATTCCAATTGTAAGTTTATTAGTCCAACTGATTAATGCTTTAGGCTCTATTTTTTTTTCTATTTCAATTATTCTATTAATGGATGTGAGTGATTGACTCGTCAAAAAAGGCATGAAACCTTCTATTAATTGTGGTGAATTTTCTCCATAATTATTTATATCAAATTGGGTATTGAAGTCAACTCCTATTCTTATCTGTTCAGACTGTTCTTCATATTTATTTTTGAATAGTCAAAGTTTCTTTTCTTGAATTTTTTAATGTTTAATAAAGAAAAAATATAATTTAAAAATTATTTTATTTATTTTTATTTAATGAAATCATGGGATATTGCATTTATTTTCAAATATGAATAAAGATTTTTTCTTTCTTAAAATTTGTTTCCAACAATAAAAATAATAATAATAATGATATTAGCTCTTTATATGTAAAATGCTCTTCAGTTGTTTTATAGCTTCTCGCTAGAAGAACTTGTCATGTATATTTGCCCGTGATTCTCAGGTTTTATTTGAGATAA
>NW_021319944.1:918818-950981 GCF_001605985.2 Dendrobium catenatum | reverse complement strand
AATGAGGGCAAAAAATTTTTTTGAGAGGGGGCAAAATACCCAAAATATCCAAAATATTTCAAAATATCTCACTAAAATTAAAAAAAAAAAAATTTTGAGGGGGGGCATTTGCCCCCCCTCAACTAAATGGGGATCCGCCCATGAGAGAGATTATTCTATGTGGAATTCAAACAGGAATAACCCTCCGAATATATGAGTGTATACACAGTGTATATCAAATTTTGTATACATTAAATGTACATAGTATGTACACTCACAATCCGAACAGTTCTTTCTGTCCAGACTTTTCATAAAATAATTTATCTATTATATAAGGAGCTCACTAGTCAAGCATTTACCCGAGAAAGTCTACCCTCAAGATTTTTCTAATGCTATTCACTGTATAATCATATAATTCATAATAAAATAAAAGGAATCTATGATTGAGAATTTATTCTTATCCTTCCTTTAAAATATCCTAAGTCAACTTGCAATTAAGAATAAATTATAAAAGTTTTCAAAATAAGTAACAATTGTCTGGGTGGTGTAGTTGGTTATCACGCTAGTCTCACACACTAGAGGTCCCCGGTTCGAACCCGGGCTCAGACACTTAATTCTCACTTTTTATCCTTTTATTAATTATCAACGCTTACGATTTAGAAATTTATTTGATTAAAAAATAAGACAAACAGTGGCCAAATAATTACATTAACGGTTAATTACTTTACAATATTTTTCCTTCGACTTTCTTTAGCGTTATTGCCCCACTGTTTATTTTTAATTTATTTTCGCTTTATCTTATTATTTATTTTCCTATATGTATTTAATATTTGTTTTTATAAAAGGACTGAATATTTTTTTCAATTGAAGATTTTAAGCATAAATGTTTTCTTTTAAGTTCACTTTGTCGGAGAAATAATACAGAGCTAGATAGCATATCAATTAGTATATTTTGATTTTTGTTAAGTTATAGATGTGACTTATATTTGAAGACTATGTTGTTCGATCATTATTAAATTATATTCAAATATTATTTGATGATTATGTAATATCTCAAAATTTTTATTTCCGGATCGTGTTTGTCGGTTCTTTCTCGCGCCAGAAGATGAAGGGAGGGGCCTTAAATGTTGGTTTGTGTCAAGGAGGAGATGGATCGTGGCACGAAGACGAAGAGCTCACATTCACATAGAGAGAGAGAGAGAGAGAGAGAGAGAGAGAGAGAGAGAGAGAGAGAGAGAGAAGGAAATCAAAGGGAGGTGAGCAAACCAATGTGCGAGGGCACGACGGAAGAAGTTGTGGGACATATAATCTGTGACCATGGGAGAGAGAGCAAAAGCGCAAGAAATTAGTGCTTGAGAGCTAGCCATTTTTCTTACTTGGATCAATTGTAACTAAGTGCTAGCTATTTTTATGCGTCGAAAAAATTATCTTTTTGTTCTATCATTATTATATTCTCAAATCAATCTATTCATTTATTAACTAGATCAATAAACATCAAAAACTGATTAATTACACTGAAAGAAATCAATAAACAACAAAAAACATAACTCACATTACCATAGTCCAGAATAACATCAAGTCAATAGAGCTTGAAACAGATTATACAATAGTCACATTAGTTACAAAAAAATACATAAACCAAGAACTAAAATAAACTATACAATCATCACTGCATACAAAACCTCGAGCTGCAGGCTCCTTTGACTCTTGCGATATAGAAATTGCAAACAATAACTCTCTTATCGATACGGTGTCGGTTAGAAATAAAATTATTCAGACACCTTACAATACATTTTATTCATTTGCTAAACATGTGCAATTTTGGCTTAATTTGGGACGGCTTTCTTACTGTTTTTTAAAGTTGCTTTTTAAAGCAAAAATTTTTGCACTAAAAAATTAATTTATGAAACATAAAAGCTTGTGGTCCCAAACAAAATCTTAATTTCGGTGTTTAATGTGAAATTAATCAGTGGTTTTAACGTATTTGTCAAACATGTCTCCTTTAATTTGTATGATTAAACAAAAAGACAAACCGTGCCAAATAATAACATTAAGGGTTAATTACTTTACAATATTTTTCCTTTGACTTTATTTATCGTTATTGTCCTACAGATTATTTTTTATTTTTGTTTTATCTTATTCTTTATTTTCCTTTATGAATTGAGTACTTGCTGAATAATTTTTTAATTGATGATTTTTAGCATATATGTATTACTTTTTAGTTCATTTTGTCAAAGAATTAAAACATGATAGATAGCATATCATGTGTATATTTTGATGTTTGTTAAAATATATTAGTGAATTATATTCGAATCATGATCAAATCAAAGATTATGTTGTTCAATAGTTATAAATTTAACTTTAAATATTATTCGATGACTATGTAATATGTCAAACTTCTATATCCGATATGAGATTGTCTGTTCTTTCTCGCATCGGAAGTTGAAGGGAGGGGTTGTGATTGTTAGTTCGTGTCAAGGAGGCGAGGGATTGTGGCATGAAGACAAAGAGCTCCCATTCCTTTTAAACTCGAAAGAGAGATAGCAGATCGATGTAGAAAGATCATGAGAGAGATAAGGAAATCAAAGTGAGGAGAGCAAATCAACGTGCTAGAATACCAGCGTTAGGCGAAGATGCTGTGTGACTTACAACTTGCGACCAAGGAAGAGAGTGCACAAGCGCAGGAAATCAGTGCTTGCAAACTAGCCGTTGAGTCTAAGTACCCACCACCTTTATAATAGTTTTCTTGCTTGGATCATTTTTAACTAACTGCTTATTATTTTCATATGCTGTCATGCTGAGGGATCTAAAGTGAAAAAATATTTTTCCTTTTTTTTATAATTGTTATCTTTTCAATTTAGTATATTCATTTATCAATCGGATCAATAAACATCAAGGTGGAATAATTGCATTAAAAAACTAATAAATATCGAAAATCATAATTCATATTTACTATAGTCAAGAATTACATTATGTCAACAAAGCTCAAAACAATATATACAATAGCCACATTGACTAAAAAATACATAAATCATGAACTAAAATAAACTATATAAGCATCACTCCATACATAGCCTCTAGTTGCAGGTTTCTTACTTTTATTTGAAATCATGTAAAATTACATAATATGCATAAAAGTCCATCAAATAACTAAAATATTACCTATGAAATTAATGCAATAATAAGAGAGAGAATATATTGTAATTTGTATAAAGAAATATATGCATTAGTATCCATACTGATTATCAGTACCATGTGCTTAGTTGCAACACATCACATCTCAATTTATTACATAATTAGTCACAATATCAATGAATAATTGACAATGATCATTAACAATAGCCACATCAATAACATAAATCAGTAACATTAAATGATGTTCGTATTCTATATATATGACTTTATGAGTATCAATATATTTATCAATAATAGGAGTCTATAACAATAATAATTGATACGGCATCACAAAATCTTATGAATGTTACACCCTCTCACTTATCTGATTGTGTGCTGGATCTTCGTACAACGCTAAGACGTTAAACTATATATTTCTCTACCTCCGCGAATATTCCAGGACGCAACAATAATAATCATTAGTAGCGTTTTTAGTGTGTTAGTAAAATATCAATACAATGTTAGTATTAGTATTAATATCAATAATCATATTGATAACTATCAGTAACAATAACTAGTGACAGTAATCAGTATCAATATCGTTAATAAATATTATATCAAATATTTGATTGAGGGTATCTTACTCATACGTTTATGACTCCCAATTAGTTGCCCTTTATGACTCCTCTTATAACTCCCATTGAACCATGTGAAAGTCATCCCAACTCCTTATAACTTTCAATCAATCTCCAACTCCTTATGGCTTCCATCCACTGACTTCTGTCAGCGGACATATGGATCTTGAGGTTATTACATGAAATTATCATTTCATGTATCTGATATTAATTACTACATCCTCTATATGAGAGCATAATCAGTACATTACTATATGTATAAATATTATGTGTCGGTCACCTATATCAATTTATCAGTCAAATAGTCTTTATCATTCTATCAGTCTTATTCAATCAATCTAAATCGTAGAATTCATTTTATCTTATCAATAAGTCAATCATATTAGTGTTTATATATCAATACTAGCAGTACTATTTGTGATATATCAATACTGATAATATTCTTATCATGTATCAAATGTCATCAGTGTTATCTATATTTTTATTATTGAGGTATCAATAAGATCATCCATACTCTTTTCGTTGTTATGATATCAGTCAATGCATCATAATATCATATTAATCAATATCATTTTAGTACAATATATATAAACCACTTCAATTAATTCATCACATATCATATTTTAGTATTATCATGTCAAATTAAAGTACATTACTTTTCAACCCATTTTTAGTATATATTTTCTTTGCACATTTTATTAAAAAATTCTTATACACATATTTTATCGATGAAAATACAATAAAAGCATATCATATTGTTTAAAATAATCAAATTTATAATATATCAAAAGAACATGGTGATAGCTTATAAAATCACAAGATAATAATATTTCAGGAGAGATAAATTCTTAGAAATTGAAATAATAAAAAAATAGAAGTAAGATGATAGCTACTTACTATGAATGGAACAATTTTCTTAAAAGGAATGACGAACTAAAATGACCCAAAAATCATTCTCTCTCTTATCTCTCTCCTCTTCTCCCCCCTTCTCCCTCAATTTCTTCCCGGCCAAGCATCGTCACAGCGCTCTGGCCCAGTGCTACAACGCTGCATGTTGAATCCAAATTTACTGAAGAACATAGACACAAAGTGTCGCAACGACATTTTCTAGCGCCACTGTGCTCTCATGCATAGCGCTACAACACTACCGTGCATAGTTCCGTTGCTCTCCACTTCATACATAAACATCAGATTTACATATTTTAAAATATTTTTCATTTTCAAGTTATTATATGTGTTATATATGTTGGTATACTTGTTGCAATGGGCATATTTCTATAATTCAGGCATTTTGGGCCATATGAAAGTCAAGATTTTCTTTAATAAGTTTCTATAAATTCACTTGATCAACATAAATCTCGAAGCAATATTCTAATTAAAAATTTAAAATTAAATTCAAGATGGACTTTAATTTTAGCAAACTTATTTTCAAAATGAATGTTTTGACGGGACAAACCATCAACATCACAAGAAATTCAGTTTGTCTCTAAATGACCCCAAATCAAATAATTGAAGTGTAATTAGAAATTTAAAAATATTGACGAGAGGGCCAAAAAATCTCTAAATATTCCATAGTTATAATCAAAACAAGTATCTTAATGAGACACATACAATAAGTTAGCAGATAATTCATATACTCATATGTTGAATAAACATTATATGCTCAAGTGGATAAATATGGGATATGTAATGTAGTTTTTAAATTATGGTCATTATTACCAAAATACCCCACTGATCTTTAAAAAGTTGTAAATAAAGTTTTATTTTATATAAGAGAGATTTTAGAACTAAGAGATCTGAAGAACTTTATTACCCTACCTGATGATTGATGCTAGCAACCATTATCAACAATCCTCACCACCATTGTCTAATTTCAGTCGTTCGACCACTGTTGTCTGATTACTGCACCCAATCCCATCATTTGACATCTACCATCTGATCGCGGACACTCAATCTTTGTTATAGTATCATCGTTAGACTAACAATGTATGGTCGTTTCCACATTTTATCTTTTCTTCTATAATCCTTACAATATAAATCAAATAATTATTATCAATTATATATATAGTTCTCTTCCATTATGAGGAAAGACAAACTCATGTATCATTAGTAATCTAATTATTGTAATTAGGCCAAACTTTGTGATTTTTCATCTTTTTGGATTTTTCACGTAAAAAAAATTGATGTCCGTTGAAATTTCTACATATGTGTGCTTCAATTTTACATAAAGGCAAGATATTAACTTCAAATCTTTTAGTGCATAACACCTTTAATTATTCGTATGTGACCAATTTAGCCCCAAAGTATCACAATTCTTCGATTTTACCTCTTAACTATACAAAATTAACTTCAAATGACTACTCAAATAAAATTTGATGGAAATTAGAATAAAAATTTGATCCCAATTTAATTCATAAATTATATAAGTTTGATATCAATTTAATATCTTAAAATTTATTTAAAATTAAATTTTTATAATTAAGATATCAAAATTGAGAAATGTAAGTTATATTAATTAATCTAATCAAATTAATATTTAATTACTAATTATACAATTAAGTTAAATTAGATAATTAATTTATGCACTACTCATACTATTAATTATTTAATTTGTTTACTTAATTATTAATATTTTAAATTATATTAATTAAGTTAATCAATAATAACTTAGAGGCGTCTAGGGTTTGTCTTTTCATCTTCTTTTTTCGTCGTTGCTTCGCAGGTGTATAGACTGCATGCGTTCGCTTCTTCGGCTCCTTCGCGATTGTTCGACTTCGCTCCTTCGACGACTTTACCTTCCTGTCGGATCGGAATTACGACATTTTGATCGGAAGCAAGAACAGGAGCTCGCTGGATGTGAAGTTAACTTTCTCCCTTTCGCGCACTTCTAATTATAAATCCCGTTAAATCCACCGAAGCTAGGGATTTAGTAAATCCGGGATTTAAACCGTTTGGCCGGATTTAGCGTAAATCCGACTTAAATCCCACGATAAATCCGATACCAAACAGCCCCTAAAGGTTGCGGGGTTCGGCTTCTGCATTCTTCTTTCTTCGCTTTGCTCGTCGCTTCGGTGCTAACCGGAATGGCGGAGGATTCTATTCTGGGGTTTTTGCAGAACAACGAGGCGATCCCAGACTCGCATCAATTCGCTGCCAGTGTCGGCATCGATCATAACGAGCTCGAGAATGTTATCAAGAGTCTTCGTGGTTTTGAAATTGTTGATGCTCAGGTCAAATCATTTGCCGAACCTCCTCGCCACCCATTTATTTTGATCACAATGGTAGAAATTAAATAAACAATGATGCTTCTGTGAGCAGGAATTCCAGAAAGATCGGTGGTTTCTCAAAGAAGAGGGCAGGATGTACGCACGGGAGGGATCACCGGAGGTTCAGCTGTTCAACGCAGTGCCTCCTGAGGGGATTTCTAAAGAGGAACTGCAGGTATTGACTATTTTTGTTAACTGAACGGTTGATTCCAGTGTAAATGCTAATATTGGCGTTTAAAAGTTTGAGTTTCTTTAACCTTTTTTTTTTCTTTTTGTATCTCTTAGAAGAATACCATGATTTTTTAGTAGTTTTTCTGCGTTTTCAACTGTTGATGCAACAGAAAAAGGTTAATCCCACGGTTTTCAAGATTGGATCTTCCTGGGCAGTAAAGAAGAAATTGGTGGAGATTGGCAGGCAAGGAGTTTCTAGAAAGGTCAAATTGTTTTCCATATTTTTGTAGTTTTTACTTTAATTTGTTCGTTAATCTTGCATTGTTTGGATGTTCATTTTAAATACTTCATTGTGCTATGTTTTATAATACCATTTATTGATACCTCTGTATTGGTTAGATGATCTGGAGAAGTTTGTATACTCTCGTGCTAAAGTAAATTTTACATTACTAGCAGATGTTGCTATTCCCTTATGGATCTTCAAGGCCAATATATTGCACAACTCTTTCCACAAATTCATCATAAGTGAAAAGCCTTTTACTGAAGAGAAGGTTAAAAAAATCATTATAAAGTTTCACAATAGGCAAATAGTCTTAAAGAGCTAACCAGCATTACAAACTCCTTGCAACTGTAAGGTAAAAATCTTCATCCTTTGGCCTTTCCAATGACAGGAAACAGACCGCCTAGATCAAAATTATAGAACCTAAAACTATTAAGTATGATTTCTTTGATTGGTATCAAATGGTTGACTATCAAAATACCTTTGTAAAATAAAGCTAATCTCAAGAAAATCCTATCTAATATGAAAAGGGTGAATACATTGCTTTACTTGATCTATCTTTTCATGTATTGTGTATTGGAGGTTGATCTCAAGGTCTTTATCTTATCATATGTTGTGTTTTAGCTGTAGTTGCAGTCTGTAAACTAACTAATGAAGCAGCTGGAGTTGTTCTATTTCTCTACATTTTACTTAGAGGGTTGATCTCTATCAGTAGATCACAATTTGTCTGTTCCTACTCTGTTTTTCATTTCCCTGCATTTGTATTCATCATATGAAATATAACTGGAAAAATGAACAATAAGATTGGGATAAAAAATGGCCTAGACACCATTAAAGACAAAATTTTCTTGCTAAGTTTGAGGAAGCTTTAAAGGTATTATGAATCTACTACAAATCAAGTTTATCTATTATAATTGTTGAGGCATTTATTGGAAGCAATGCCTGCAAAGTTCGACGAAATTTAAGTCTAAATTGTAATAGTTGAGACAAGTTCATGGAAAGAACTACTCAAATAAGCCTAACGTAATAACTGAAACATATGATACTCCTGTAGAACAAAAAATGAGTTTATGTACAACAGAGGAAAGAAAATTTTCACTGTTGATGAGTAAGTTTCCTGTTGATACTTTTTATGGAGTGCATGGTGAATTGAAAACAATATGAACTCTATTTTCTTCCATACCAATAAATCATCTTAAAAAAATAATTGATCCTCATGTAAAACGTGAAGCAGATGAAGAGAAAGCAAGTTAAAATAATTACAATTTAATACTTACTCAAATCGTTGAATGTTAATTAGCTCTACGTCAACATCAATGAAGATGTTATTGAAGAAGAAAAGGATTCATGAATTGGAGCATTTTTTACTATTATGAAAAGTAACTGAATAGTATAGTTTTTCTATTTGAAAAACAAGAGAATTTATCAAAACTACTATTGGGAAACTATATTTACCAATGGCATAAATTAAAACCAATGTCTAATCTAGGATTGCTTATGCTAGCTTATTGCCAAACAATCAGGAACAAGCATTACTATAGTTTTTATAGATGGGTTACCCCATTTTCAAGGTAAAATGGTCATCTTTGTTGTTGTTCATAGGTTGAGCTAATATGCATATATTATTCATTTGACACATTTATTCATAACATCAATGGCTGCTCATGTGATAGCAAATTAATGCAGGAGTATGGCTAACCTTCCTTGAACCAATATCCTTTAATTGGTCAGATGTATGGAGAGAGATTTATACTTTATATTTACTTTTGGCTTATTTTAAACGTTATATTTACTTTATATGTTTATTTAATGCCATGCTTTATTTCATGCATCTGAACAATATTGTCATTATTGTATTTGTTTTTGATAACTCAACTTTTTGTGTTATGAGACATCATCTATGTAAAAGGTTTCTTTGATTTGTTTTCATTTGATCATTATTTTTATTGAATTGAAGTTTAAATTTGACAGCCCTATCTTTCTTTCTCTTCTATTTGATTTCCCATTTTCTCTGATGTGGTATGTATGGTCCCTATCATCTGAATCCTCTTGATCTCATCATCTATCCGGTCCGGATTTATTAACCATGCTAATATCTATGTCACAATTTTTATTCTATGCTCAAGCCCTAATACAATCAATATGTTCAGACCCTAATCTCTACATCACCTCGAAACTTTCACACTTATTATGAAATTATTAAATAACCCTAGATCATGTTCACATCAACAAAACCACATTTGGCTCACGTCCAAATTCCAAAGCATTATGATGAACATATATTATGCTAATCTCCACAAAAATCTTACTACAAAACCCATATCCTTGTCATGAATCCATGACAATCTAATTTCCTCATGAGACAAACCTAATAGACTTATTTATCAATTGTGTATCTGTATGATGAGAAAAATAAAACGGGACACATGAATATCAATTTGATTGGGATTCCAACCTCAACATTATGTTCATTTCATTCAGCAATCTCAAACAAATGTGGTTTATGAATACCAAGATGCTTATGATCATGCACATGTTGATAGGATTCATTCTAAATATAAAAGGGTATAAGTACACAAGGCTCCCATCAATATAGAGTTTGGGGATGGGTTGGTGTACAAAACCATACATCTGCATTTTAGATTGGTTGTTTGAGTAATTAAACCCATGACCTCTAGGTCTCAATGAAGACAACCTAAACACTACTCAAATCAAACCTTATTTATCACATTCTAGTTATCACATATCATATCGTACCCTATCATGTAATGAAACCTATGATTCCTACAATTGAGTTTCCTTAATGCCTTAATAAAGTTACCCTTCCTATTGCCAAAAAACTCATGATGTCATTATATTGAGTAAGTTCTAAAGAATTTGACAAGTAGAGGAAATTTGATGGAAATTTACCCAAAATATGAATTTTTTCCATTCATTTATAAGATCTACGAGATGGAATCCAAGGTAGTGGCTTCAGGCTTCATTTTCCCATGTGGTTGGCCTGGTTGAAAGCTTTGAAGAAATCATACTATAAATTCAATAAGAAGTTGACCTTGAAGAGTGAGTAACGCCAATTGTTTGATCTAGCTTCAAAATATGATCAACAATAACTTGAGCTATAGAAATTAGTGATTTATAGTTCTTAACTACTTTTTTTTGTTGATACCATTAATTCTTTGATTGGCAATCCTTTATATGAGTTTCTATTGAACTCAAGAAATCTTGATATCTCATTAAATCTAGTTGAGATAGATCTATTGCGATCACACCATGAAAACTATCACCACCACTACATTACGTTGACTTCATCAAGTTCGTTTTGCTATTGTCATTGTTACCATATTTTCAATTACGTGCATAGTTGATTGAGATGACACAAATGGCTGGGATTAACAAAGTCTTTTATTAAAACCTTCTTATTTGCTTTTCTACAATAGCTCTTGATTCTATGGATTTGTGATATGTCCACGTTCTATTCCAGCCTCTCCATGATCCTCACCTTTCAGCTCATTGGAGAAGAGTTCTTTGTAGCTTAGGGGTTTTGATGTAGGGGACATGATCGTCTTTCTCTCATCTGGTTTACGGAAAGAGCATTATACTATATGCTTAATTTCTTCTTAGTTGTGTTTCATGTTTACTTTATATTATTATCATGTCATATTTCTGATTTTAGGATATTATTATTGTTGTTGTTGTTGTTGTTGGGTAGTTTAGTCCTTTGTTTACGAGCTCTCATCTTTATAAAGGGTTCTTTATGTTTGTTTTCATTAGAATGTTAAAGAACTTTATGCTATCATGTCCTATTTCATGTTTTAGGAGACTGTGGCCATTAATAATAATAGTAATAATATTATTATAATTATTTTAGATAGTTTAGTCTTTTTGTTATGTGCCTCAATCTTTATTAAGGGTTCCTTAGGTTTGTTTTCATTAGATTATTAATTTAAATTGAAAACTAATCTCTTAAAATTTTAGCTTTCTCTTCTCAGTTCTCTCTTTAGGTTCTTGTTGAAGGCAAAAGAGATTCATATTATTTCTATTGTATATTGCTTTATAACCAACTTTGTTTTTAAAGGTTGACGCCTTACAAGTATACTTCGTTGACAATAATAGTTTTAAACTAGTAGGTGCCCAATTAATGATGAGCTCCTAGTACAAATAAATTACAAATGGGAGTAAAAATGGAAGTATTGAAAGTTTTCATGGGATTATTTTTGGCAACTCAATTTTGTGCCAAGCCAAAAAAGGATGCGCTTGGTGCTAGTCCTAACTAGAATGGTGTTACAGTAATCTTTTCATTCTTTAGTAAAGATATCTCTTTTTGAAGCTTGTGGAATCCCACTGTCTACTTTAGTTTTGGATATGCGAACAAATACTTGAGTACATGTTATTTGTGATTCATTGTAGAGATGTAATTAAGGATAGTTAATAAAATTTTAAATGCCATTAAAAACACAAGAAGAAATTTACAGTTATGCAAAAAAGCTGATTGACAAGGAGTTTCAAATAACAATTGCTTTTTTTTTTCTTACAATCTTATTGACAGACAACAATTGTAATAATAAGATCCTTGGAGCTTTAGCTATTTTTAAATCATTTTTGGTTTGTTATGTTATACGATATCAATTATTTATTTGTAAAGAAGCCTTTGATAGTTACATAAAATTAGTGGTTAAATGAGAATATTAAGACATATATATGAAAAAAATTAGGAATGATAAATTAAGGGATGACTATATTAGAGGAGTGATTGGTTGGAAATAGATTTTTAGATGGGTTGATCTCGTTTCATCAAATGGTAAAAAGTGTATTAGTTAGACGTGTATATAGAATTAATATTAAATGATTAGGAAAGAAAAAAATGTTAAGTTAAAATGGATTGTTGTTGTTCAAATGTTGTAAATAATTGGTTTAACACTTTTGGCAACAAAATAACGAAAATGGATGAAAAATGTGAATTCTTAAAGCCGCTCAAAATATTTTGGGTAAGGATGATGATGGTGATGATGAGGTGCCTTTTTGGCCTAAAAGCAGTTCTAACTTCTAAGTGCTCAAAAGCGAGTTTTGAGAGTGAGTTATGCAGTTGCTTTGATGTATGAGCTTAGAATTTACTTCAAATGTTGAAACTCAATCGGAAATAAATGTGGAATAAATGTGTTTTTCTCACTATTACGTTATGGTTTTCAAAGTTCCATATTTGTGATGGAGCTAATGATAATGACTAATGATTTTGCTTGCATTCTACCTCTATTTAATTACCTCTTTGTTGAAAATGATGTTCTATAGGTTAATTTTAACTAATTCTTTATGCTATTCTGTTGAAAAATATGAATTCTTGAAGCCAACTCCAAATATTTTGTGCAAGGATGATGATGGTGATGATGAGGTCCCTTTTTGGCCTAAAAGTAGTTCTTAGTGCTCAAAAGTGAGTTTTGGGATTGAGTTATGGTGTTGCTTTGATCTATGAGCTGGAATTTACTTCAAATGTTGAAACTCAATTGGAACTAAATGTGCTTTTCTCGCTAATGCGTTATGATTTTCAAAGTTCCATAGTTGTGATGGAGCTAATGATAATGACTAGTGATTGCATTCAACCTCTATTTCATTACGTCTTTGTTGAAAATGATGTTCTATAGGTTAATTTTAACTTATTCTTCATGATATTATGTTAGAGTGGAATAAAAAAAGTGTTTTTTTTTTCTGCGTACTCTAATTATAAATGCATTTTGTAGGTTGATTATGTTGAAGACAAAATCCAAGGTTTTCTACAGCAGATTGAAAAAGGAGAGGTATGTAGTATTGTTTATGGCTTCTATCTTTATTTCATGAATATACTGTAGTCACATTGTTACATGTTTAAACCGATAGGCTATGGTTTTGCGAAGTTAATTTCATTTGATCTTAGTGCATAGTTTGGTATCTTCGAACCTTGGCCTATTATCTTTAATTTAGTATGCTTTACTCTGTAATTTAATTTATATATTTGAGTAATTATATTTGGGGTCATATAGTTTAGCCTATATAATTCTTTCTTCATCAATTTTGAATTCATAGCAGCACTTTGGATCCTTTTTTTTATATTCCCTAAAGGCCTGAAGTTAGATCGAGCATTCAGTTATCAATATTGATAAATTCCAATGTTGATTAGGTAAATGCCCGATGGTTGGGATTGTGGGGTAATTATGCACACCCATGCACAAAACATTTGTTTTTTATTTGCCTTTATGAAATTCGACTTGCTTTGGGCATAGACTATTGAAGTGTTGACCAAATGAATAGAACATGATTGATCTCTAAATATTGGTGATCATAAGCACAATATCATAAAAGTAGGCACATAAATATGGTTTAACAATATGCGATTAAGCCCGATGTGCTTCTACTAAGCTGTCATTGTTAATTTTTCCATCCAAGATGATAGTAGAAGTGTAAAAGATGTTTTTATCCTGATGTAGGCGACTCACTCTTGTGAAATCCTAACCCCTCATCCCCGATTCACTGCCGGACATCCACACTAGAGCTGAATATGTGATGCCTATGTAGAGATCAATGAGCTCAGGGATATTGAGAAGGGCGCAAAGGAAGTGTAAAATCATATCTATACGTTCTATTCAGTCATTTTAACAATGGTGATGAAGATGAGTGGAAATTGAATCTATACTTTTATTTCAGCAAGCTCAAGGATTAGGGAGAGGGGGTTTTATGGTCTGTTTGACAAGTGTGGGGTTGCTATGTTGGTGTGCCATAGATGAGGGCTAAGTCTTAGCCAACAGTGTTCAGAGAAGATTGGTTGGCATGGGTTTTGTGGGAAGAATAAATTTAGTTTTTGGAGCGAAAGAGGTAAGAGTCAGCGGTAAACTCCACTGTCAACTTGGATGGAATAGCCAATATATACACTTTGGCATTAAATGTATGGGGTCTCTTTGTATATTTTAAAATCGTGGGGGTTATGTGCTCTTTAAAATAAATCTGTTACGAAATACTTGAGTTTGCAAGTAACCCTAAGGTAATACTTGAGTTCGCAAGCAAACCTAACCAAAATCAGTTTAAAATCAAGAGAAAACTGCTGTTTACAGCTGGAAAACAGCAAATCGCAGCAGTTTTAATGGAGAAAACTCAAGGAAAATAGAGAAGAACAATGTCTTTCACTAGTAGATTCAAGAACGCAAACAAAGATACAATTTCCTTCAATCCGAGAGGAAGGAATGACTCTCCAAATCTCTAGCCGTAGCCTAGAGCCCAAGAACACAAACCCTAGATCTCAAAAATATTCAAATTCAAGATAACCCTAATTTCCCCCTCATCTCCCTAATTAAACTTGAAAGGAGGATTACAAAAGACCTAATTACCCCTTTTAATTCAAATTCTCCCTCCCAAAATTTGAATTAACTCCAAGTGGGCCCCCCAGCACTTCCGCCCCTCCCTCTACTCGCTTGGCTTCCGCCGGGTGTAGACCAGGACCGGTCCAGGTTGGACCGGTCCAGCCGACTCAGGTGCCGGCCTAACATTACTCCCCTCCCAAAAACTAACCTTGTCCTTAAGGTGAAAGTCAGGGAACTGTTGCCTCACAATCTCATAGGGCTCCCAAGTGGCCTCGTAGTCTGGAAGATCCTTCCATTTGATCAACACCTCTTTATTTCCTTTCTTGTCTACCCTCACTCCTTCCAGCTCCACGGGTTCCATGACCACCTCCCAATTTTCTGTCAAAGATGCTGATAATTCCACACTAGTTGCATGCTTCCCTAGTACTCTCCTCAGCTGGGACATGTGGAACACTGGGTGAATGGTAGCGGAGGGGGGTAATTTCAGACGATACGCCACTGCTCCAATCTTTCCCAAGATCTCATATGGGCCAAAGTACCTCGGGGCTAATTTCTCATTCTTCCTATGTGCCATTGATTTCTGCCTGTAGGGCCTTATCTTCAAGTAGACCTTCTCCCCTACTTCATACTGTATATCTCTCCTGTGTGCGTCGGCTCGCTCCTTCATGATTTGTTGTGCCCTTCCAAGATGTTTCTTGAAGGATGAAATGTGCATACTTACTGAGGCGGTCCACCACTACCAAAATGACTGTGTAACCCTCTGAACGGGGTAGGCCGTCGATGAAATCCATAGACACTTCCTCCCAGACTTTGTTTGGAAGTGCCAATGGTTGGAGTAACCCTCCTGGTGCCATTGCCATGTATTTATTTCTCTGACACACCTCACACCTTGCCACCAACTCCTTGACATCCTTATGCATCCCTTTCCAGTAGAGCTCAGCTGCTAACCTCTGTATGTCTTCTGTACTCCGGAATGGCCCCCAACTGCACTGCCATGAAACTCCTGCAGCAAGTGTGGAATATGTATAGAGGTTCGTGGCATCACGAACCTTCCTTGGTATAATAATCTCTCCCCCTCAATGCTGTAACCAGGCTGACTGTTCTCGTCTTTCCTCAGATCCTCCCTGATTTTTCCCAATTCCGCATCTCGCATGCTTTCTTCCTTGATGGCCCCCCAATCGACCATTAAGGCATTAATGGTACTGACAGGGCTAGCTCCTGGAGCTCCCACACACATCTGGATAGGGCGTCAGCTGCTTTATTTTCCAACCCCGGCTTGTACTGGATCTCGAAGTCATAGCCCAATAGTTTGGATCGCCACCGTTGATGCTCCTCAGTCACCATCCTTTTCTCCTAGAGATACTTCAAACTCTTCTGATCAGTCCGGACAATGAAATGTCGCCCCAACAGGGGATGCCATTTCTGAATGGCTAAGACAATCGCCATCAGCTCTTTCTCGTATACTGACTTCAATCTTGCCCTTGTCGATAGCACATGACTGAAGTAGGCTACGGGCCTGTGACTCTTCATCAACACTGCTCCCAGTCCATATCCCGACGCATCGGTCTCTACCACAAAGGCCTGGCTGAAATCTGGAAGAGCTAGAACTGGAACAGTGGTCATGGCTTTCTTCAACCTTTCGAATGCCTGGGTCGCTGCATCACCCCATGAGAAATTGTCTTTCTTCAGCTGCTCCGTCAACGACCAAGCGATGGAACTGTACCCCTTCACAAACCTCCGATAGTATCCTGTCAGTCCCAAGAACCCCCTCAACTCCTTGATGTTTTTGGGCATGGGCCATCTCTGCATCGCTTCAATCTTTGACTGGTCAGCTGCCACTCCCTCTTGAGATACCACATGTCCCAAATATTCCACTCTAGACTGGGCAAAACTGCATTTATTTAGGTTAGCTTTCAGCTGATGTGTCTGTAGGATCCTCAAAACCTCCTCTAGATGCTTCAAATGTTCCTCCTCGTTTTGGCTGTACACCAGGATATCGTCAAAGAAAACTAGCATAAACTTCCTCAAGTGCTACTTGAATACTCTGTTCATTAAGGACTGGAAGGTAGCGGGGCGTTGTTAAGCCCAAATGGCATCACTAGGAACTCATAGTGCCCCTCGTGAGTCCTGAATGTCGTCTTCTGAATGTCAACTTCCTTCATTCTGATTTGGTGGTAGCCCGACTTCAGGTCCATCTTTGAAAACACAACTGCTCCATGCAGCGCATCTAGTAACTCATCGATCACAAGAATGGGGAATTTGTCCGGTACTGTCTCCTTGTTCAGGGCTCTGTAGTCCACACAAAACCTCCAGCTCCCATCCTTCTTTTTGACCAGTAAGACTAGACTGGAGAAAGGGCTCACACTGGGTCTGACGATCCCTGCTTCCAGCATCTCCTTGATCAGCTTCTCGATTTCATTCTTTTGAATCTGGGGGTAACGATATGGTCGAACACTGATCGGTGACACCCCCTCTTTCAGAAGAATGGCATGCTCATGCTCTCTAGGCGGTGGCAATCCCTGGGGTGGCTGGAAAACCTCCATGTATTGCTGTATGAGCGGATGCACCATCGGAGGGATGTCTCCTTCTTCCCCCACACTGACCCTCTCCAAACGTTGCAGCTCCACCAGAAATCCCCCTCCCACCTCCTGTATGGTTATGATCATGGATTTTAGAGATACGACTGCCCTTGACAGCCCTGCATCCCCCTGGATCACTCTCCTCTGTCCTTCTACCTTCAGTTCCATCCTCATAGCACCCCAGTTGACCTTGGTCTCCCCCAAAGTCTGTAGTCATTTCATCCCCAGGATGACATCGGTATTTCCCAGTTCCAAAGGGAGAAAATCCTCCCTCACTTGTAGCCCTTGGATGGTCAAGACCACACCCCTGCAAACTCCTCTTCCCATCTCCACCTTCCCCGTGCCCATCATCACCCCATAGCCTCCGATATCAACTAGTTCCATCCCCAACTGGTCAATGATCTGGGTGGAAATGAAATTATGGGTTGCCCCACCATCGATCAGCACCAACACTTCACGGTTAGCTATTTCTCCTCTTATTTTCATAGTGTGACTCGGGGTGAATCTCACTATTGAGTTCAAAGAGGCTTCTGCACAACCAGATGCAGCTTCTCCTCCCCTTCTGACTCGCTCTGACCTCCCTCCTCGTCTTCCTCGTCTTCGCACACGAGGAGAACCTGAAGAGTTCGATCACCCATCATCACCCCATAACAACCGGTGTCCACCAATTTCACTCCCAATCGGTTGACGACCTGAGTGGAAATGAAATTGTGGGTAGCCCCACTATCAATTAGTACAACCACCTCATGGTCAGCTATCTCTCCTTTCACTTTCATAGTGTGACTCGGAGTGAATCCCACTACTGAGTTTAGAGAAACTTCTGCCACATCCAAGTGCAACTTCTCCTCCTCTCCAGATCTGCTCCCACCTCCCTCCTCGTCTTCCTCGTCTTCGCACACGAGGAGAACCTGAAGAATTCGATCCTTGCACCGGTGTCCGGGCATGTACTTCTCATTGCAACGAAAACATAACCCCTTTGACCTCTTCTACTTCTCGGTCAGCCGTTTGAACTGTCCCCCATTTCCCCCTCCTCCAGTTCTCTCATTTGGCCATTCTTTCTGACTCACTGGTGCTGCCACCTTCGAAGGAAAGAAGGTAGTAGTCATCCTATGTGACCCTCCTGAATAGTTTCCTCGAGCTCCCCTTTCAGATCTCTTCTGATCTTCCACCAGTTGTGCCAGCTCCATAGCCTTCCCTAGGTTCCTTGGCTCCAGCACTCTGACAGCGGTTCGAATTTCCGGTTTGAGCCCCTTCATGAAATTCCCCTCTAGGGCCGATTCTGAGATGTGATCCAAACGACTAGCCAAGTACTAGAATCTGTCTCGATAGTCAGCCACGGTCCCCTCCTGAGTCAGAGCAAAGAACTGCTCATAGAAGTCTCCTCCCCCATCGGCTCGGAAACGCTCTAATAAACAATCCTTGAACTCTCTCCAGTTCCTAATAGGTTCCCTCCTGTCTTGCCACTGATACCATGCCAACGCCTTCCCTTCCAGACACAATCCTGCCGCCGTCAGCTGCTCATCATCTGTTAACCCGTTGACAGCGAAGTAACGCTCCACCTTATAGATCCAACCATGGACATCTTCGCCCTCAAAGATGGGCATCTTTAACTTCCTCACTTTCGGATCCCCTCCGTTACACCGGTACTCTCCATTAGGGGTGTAAACGAGTCGAGTCGAGTTTTGACACTATCGAGCTCAGCTCGTTAGTCGGAAAGCGAGCTCGAACTCGAGCTCGAGTCGAGCTCAAAAGTCGAGCTCGAACTCGAGCTCGTTCCACTGTTAACGAGTTCGAGCCGGCTCGCGAGCCTCGGCGGTCCGGGCAGCCTTCGAGCAAGTCTTCCCCTCCTCCACCGGCCTCATTCGCGTGGAGCTTGGCAGCTTGCCATCGAAGAAGATGAAAATAAAATATATTTTTTCTCTTATGGGGAGAAGAGGAAAGCTGACAGCAGTTTTTAATTAATGAGATTTTAAAAAACTTAAAGCAAGATTCAGCTTTCTGCTTTTCCCAAAAAAACAAAGCAGCTGTCAGTCACCCGTTTTTATTGGTTACATTAAATAAAAATAATATTATCTCCCCCTAAGCGGGTTCGGATTTCCTCATACGGAGTGGTCTCCGGTAGTCTCTCTTGCTTCCGACGCCGTCGGATTAGTCTTCATCTCAAGTAATTTCTTCATCATTTCTTCCATGGCCGTGAACTTCCCATCCAACCTTTCATTATTGGCGGTGATTTCAAGGAATTTTTCCTCCAAATCTGATTTTAATTGGCCAAATTCGCCTTCTAGGACTTCGATCTTCTTTCCGGCCATTTTTCTTTCTACGAGTCACAAAAAATCTTCCTCCGAATGCCAAAAATCCCGCTGAAATTTCAGGATTTCAGCCGCCAATGGTCCCAAAACGAGGCTCTGATACCAATTTGATAGGAAATACTTGAGTTTGCAAGTAACCCTAAGGTAATACTTGAGTTCGCAAGCAAACCTAACCAAAATCAGTACAAAATCAAGAGAAAACTGCTGTTTACAGCAGGAAAACAGCAAATCGCAGCAATTTTAATGGAGAAAACTCAAGGAAAATAGAGAAGAACAATGTCTTTCACTAATAGATTCAAGAACGCAAACAAAGATACAATTTCCTTCAATCCAAGAGGAAGGAATGACTCTCCAAATCTCTAGCCGTAGCCTAGAGCCCAAGAACACAAACCCTAGATCTCAAAAATATTCAAATTCAAGATAACCCTAATTCCCCCCTCATCTCCCTAATTAAACATGAAAGGAGGATTACAAAAGACCTAATTACCTCTTCTAATTCAAATTCTCCCTCCCAAAATTTGAATTAACTCCAAGTGGGCCCCCCCAGCACTTCCGCCCCCTCCCTATGCTCGCTTGGCTTCCGCCGGGTGTAGACCAGGACCGGTTCAGGTTGGACCGGTCCAGCCGGCTCAGGTGCCGGCCTAACAAAATCATGTGGCCCTTAAATTAAACTATTGCATTTGGTTTTTATGCTATCGATAATTTTCTTTTATATGATTGTTCTATTGCAGGTTGTTGATGAGAAAGATCTTGGAGAACTTAAAAATAGGAAGCTTATCGAATTTAGGTAGGCATATCGGATCATCATTTTTACTTGGCTTCATTTTGCTATATTTATTGTTTTATACTGATGGGTCTATGATGGGGCTTGCACTGATGCTTTATAAAGATGTTTATGCATCTATTTAACTTCTTTTATTTCCTTTTATACAGGCCATTGAAGGGTTACTCTTTAAGGAAAGGTCCAAAGTACGTTTCAAAGAGGAAAAAGGCAGCAACAGACTTAACGCGGGAGCATTTGTTGAGGTACAACTAGTTGTCTTTATGATCAAACTCCTCAAGACGCTGATTCTATTACTACACATTCTGTATTTCATATTGACTGCTGCTCGTGCTTTTGGAATATGGCTGACCTCTATTATTACACTGTGCTTTGCTTTTGATAAGAATTTGATCACAGTGCTAACCTTTTATAATTTCATTTATTTTCTCTATGAAGGGGGGACTGGAGGGATTTAGAATTCAAAGAGTATAACCTTAGTGCTCAAGTACAACCTATTCAAATTGGTTATCTCCACCCTTTGCTTAAGGTATGACCAGGGGTCCAGGAGCATTATGCTTTGTTAAAGGATGCATTATTCATGATAACCATTAATGTGTTAGTTAATACGTCAAAATTATTTTCCATCTGTTACTATGAATAGGCCTTTTAAAAGGCTTGGAGTTATCCGACATACATTAACTCTGATCATATACATTACATCATCTTCAAAACTATGTAATAACCTCAAAAGCAACTTAGAAATCTGATTGTATTGCTTTGATATCATTTTTTTCATGGACAGGCTGAGAACTTGGATAAAATGGGGTGAAAATGAGCGGTCGGGATGACATGATTACCCAAATATCTCCCTAATAGAACATTATCAAAAATTTCAACCACATAATAATAGAATGGTGGTGACGTGGACAATCTTGACATTACATTATATAAAGCACGTGTAATTCATATTAATCAAAATAGAAATTTAAGCATTTAAATCCAAAATATAACTATACCATCCATTCATTAATTAAATACCTTATAATATACAATAGTAAGTCCAATCTCAAATTTCTTGCAATTATTTCAGAAGCTAAATGCCATTAATCATAAATAATACTTACTCACCTCTCATTTAGCTCCATAACTTCCAGTAACACCATAGAACATATGCTTCGTAAAACGGTATTTTCATGTTGGATTAACCGATTAAGTTATATAAATAGCTTTGTGGGTAAATCTCAGTTCCAGGTAACAGTAAATAAAATGGAAAGAGAAGCAACATGCATGTTATTCTTTGAGCATTTAAGAAAAGAAACTAAGATTTGTAACCATACTTTCTAATCATGTAATCATTTAATGACTTTTAATTCATTTGCTTAATGAAGTTGATGGGAAATCAAGCAATAGTGCCGAGTGAAAAATGTGTTACAACTGAAAAATCTTAGTATGTGGCATAACATTTTGATGTCTAATCATGCACTATGAAATAATCATAGATTGAAATAGTTTTTGCATTACATGATAAATAATGATACATTCTATTTATTAAAAAATACAGCTTGTCTAAAACCTAATCCACCACTAATTGAGACATTCCCCATTGACATAGCAAGTTTTAAATTACGCAATTTGGTATTCAGGCTTTTTTGTTTGTGAGGCGAGGCGTAAGCCTCAAGGCGTTTTGAGGCGTAAGCCTCAAAATCAAAAAAATGCATAAAGTAAAAAGTGGTCAAAAGTGAATTTTTGTATAATACCTAAATAATTTTTTAAATGATGGTATATTAACTTCTTATTGAATTGTAAATTAATAAATTGGCATACATATGAAACAAAAATTGCACAAGATGTAAAATTAAAAGTGATAAATTACGTGAAATGGAATTGAAATTCAAATATAAGAGCAAAATAATATTATATATAGAAATTGCATAAAAGTATCATATAACATCAAGTTTAACTCCAAATTTCTTTTTTCTCAATTCCCTATGTATTTGCATTTAATTCCTAATGAAAGCTGAAATAATTGGAAACAACTCAAAAATCATATGTACTGTCATCACTGAGGTGGTTTTTGTTTGAGCTGTCGCCATAACAAATTAATCTATCCCCTACCTCAACCAGTGGAGTCGAATTACTCTCAATCAGCTTCTTAATTTATTTCAATCATGTTCATCTTTTATAAATGTTTTTCATCAACATAAAGATGAGATTAATAATGCAAAATTTTTAGGGTGGTGGTGTGTGGCTTTCAAGTGGTTTTCGGTGACAGTTGCGATGATGTTGGCTATGGCGAAGGCTGTGGACTGGAGGTAGAGATAGTTAAGAGAAAGTTATTGTGGCTCGAATGTGCACGAAGGCATGATTTATATTAGTTTTAACAAATATATATATATATATATATATATATATATATATATATACAATAGCTTTATCACTGGAAGCATTTGATCTGTGATTTGCATTTCAAAATCATAGCAATAACATAGCAGTTGGTGATCAAAATCATGCATTGTAAAGTGAATTTAATTTCATAAATATTATAGTGACATGACATTGTAATCATATACATTAACAAGAAAGAGATCATGATATTTGTGAAATTTTGAGATAGCATAGAATTACATGTATGATTCACAATAATATGAAGAATTATAAACAAACTAGAAAAATCATAGCATATATTTATTAAAGAAAGTTTTATGGAAAATAATTCTATAATCAATTTTAAATTTATATAATGGATCTAGAGGAAGGAAACATTATTTCTATCCTGGAAATAGATTACACACATTATAGTAGCTTTGGATTATGAGCTTAAGGCTTGGTATCACCTTAGAACTTCCATATCAGCATGAATAAAACTGTAAGCTTAAGTTCATCTATGTGGTCATTTGCTCAAGAATAATTCTTGAAACATAAATTAAGTCATTCAATCTCTTGCTAAATTTTCAACGAAAAATTTGCAATTTATGATCCTGAAATTAGGCCTTTGTAATTGATCTAGTGGGTGACCAACTGACCACCTTACTTTTCCTCTACAAGGTTAACATGACTAGATTGAATATGCAATTTAGTGAAGATGAAATAAAGAATTAGCAACATGATTGGAAGATCAATTGTTACCAAATCAGGATGGTTTTAAGGTATCTTGCATTTGTTATGCAAAAGAATCATGATATAGATGTTATAGAGTTTAGGACAATTAGTTATGAAATAAAAACTAACTCAAAGTATTGTGTGATAGGAGACTATCATGAGGACTAAAGGTAACTTTATAAAATCTCTGTTAGGATGGCGATGTTATATGGATTTAAGAATTGAGCGATAAAAAAGTTATTAATAGACAAATTGATTGTGGTTGAAATAAAATGTTAAGATGATTGCTCATAAATTAGAAGTTTAGATTGAGGAATAATTATATTATATAGATCTTGACAGTACCACTCATTAAAAATAATATGTTGAAAAAGTGCTGTACATGTTCTTTGCTTATAGTATAGTGGATGGTAGAAGATCATAATAAAATAATAGAGGAAAAATAATGTGGAAGGATTAAAAAAAAAAGGTAGAACAGAGAACATTTTCAGAATATAGAATTAGTGCAGAAGACATGTGCAAAATATTATAAACATCTCATGCAATACTTAAGGGAGTTGAATGGATGATGAGTAAATCATCAAGACACCGTAATGGTATAAATGTTTCTAGTGATTATGATGATGATTTTATTAAATAGAATGTTCCTGCAAATATTTTGATGAAGAGTTATATTTGCAGCAAATGATTGACGTTAGCATTCTTATCAATTCGGCTGTATAATTATTATTTGTTGCTTAGGCCGTACTTGTGAACAAGCTGCGTAAATAATTTTCGTAGGATTTTATGTTGTAGTGATGAAGAACATGGTTGACTCAGCATTGTTAGATAGTATTATAAATTCACTGTATAATTATTATTTTTTTGCGTAGAATGTGACTAAATAGTTATAGTATTTTACGATGCAGTAGTTATGAAGGAGATTTGTTTTTATCCCTTTAATTCTATACTCCCACAAGATGCAAACATTCTCTGTTACAATTCTGTTTGCAACAAATAATGTGGGAACAATATTTGATTCTGAACCAGCACATAATTCATAAATTTTCTTTTTTGTTTAATTTCTTACACTTTCAATTTTTTTTTTTAATTTCAAATTAAATTCTGATAGGTGCGTGATGCCATCCAAAGCATCTTTCTTCAGATGGGGTAATTGAGACTATCATTTTCATGTTCTAAATATAGAGTTGATAAATTTTGCTTATTTGTCTGATGACACTTACTTGCCACAGCTTTGAAGAAATGCCAACTAATAATTATGTGGAAAGCAGGTAATATACTTCACTGAGATTTTGCCCGTCTTTTTTGAATGTAATAATTAATAATTTGGTTCACAAAAGCGAGGTAAAACTATGCAGTAATAAGTTTTTCTTGAATTAATTGATCATTTAAGGGGGGAAAATGCATGAGTCTGGTCTTCTTGGACTGCATTTTATTTTTTCCACTTTTATTAGTAGAATTTTAATAACAAATTTAATAATTATATTTAACTGTCTCGCTGTAGAACTGTGGCATCAAGTTTGTTTCATGATATTTTGCTAACAAGTATTTTCCATTTTGCAGTGGTATATCCAATTCTTTAATTGTATTGATATTCCTTTTTGAGCCCAGACCTATCTATTTCCCCCCTTTGTGAAAGCGCTTATTTTTTCCTTCGGTGCTACATCAGTCTCGAGGGTCTTTTATTAGAACTTTTGATCATTCTTCTAAAGATCTGTTGAATGTATACTTTATTACTAATTGATTAGTAATTTTTTTTCTTAATTTCCTCTTTTAGCTTCTGGAATTTTGATGCTCTCTTCCAACCTCAACAGCACCCAGCTCGTGATTCACATGATACTTTCTTTCTCAAAGGTCTTGGATTTTCATCTTAGAATTTTCGTTTTTGCACTAATTGAAGTAATAATGCATTGCATGGTTGGATTGCAGTTCCTTCGTCTACAAGAGAATTACCTGAAGATTATGTTGCCAAGGTGAACCGTGTTCATGAATCTGGCGATTATGGATCCCTAGGGTATGTTGACTATAACCCTATTGTTTCTTCCATGGTCATTGTGATTCATCCTGTCTTCTGCAGGTATAGGTACAAATGGAAACGGGAGGAAGCAGAGAAGAACCTGCTTCGAACTCACACAACTGCAGTATCTGCAAGGATGCTATATAGTTTGGCTCATCAGGTGTACATTTGCTTTCTTGTTCAATTGTCAGTCTAATAAAATATTTTCTTACTAGCTTTTCCACACATATCTAAACCTTTTTGTTTTAACAAGAAACTTAAAAAAAAAAAAAGATGAGAATATAACTAGTCACAAAGCTTTTGTTGTCGTATATGTATGGCTTTGATAAAATCTGGACAGAGCATTGGCAAAATTTCAGCACTGAACATGATTGTGATAATATGGATTATAATCTCAAATAATATTGTTGATTGAAAAATCAATATGTGAAAGTAAAAAGGTATTTTAGAGATATTTAAATTAAAAGTTGTAATGAAATTATTATATTCCTTTTGTATTAATGGGGGGAAAGTATAGAATTAATGTTTATCATGTGCCCAGAAATCTTTTAGTCCCAAGAAGTATTACTCTATTGATCGTGTTTTCCGCAATGAAGCTGTAGATCGAACACATCTTGCAGAATTTCATCAGATAGAAGGTATTATAACACTTTTTTTTTGTCTTTTCATTGTTGTGGTGATTTTCTTTTAATTAAAATTTAAAGTTGTGGTGCTAAGGTCTCATTTGCGATCGAGGTCTCACCCTTGGTGATCTTTTTGGAGTATTGGAGGATTTTTTTGCCCGTCTTGGTATGTATTATTGTCCTACTAAATTCTTTCTCATTTTTGCTGCATTCTGATTTAGAGAATTTACGGCCATCCTTGCTTACAGTTTTAATTATTTATTTGTGTAGCTTGGTCTTTGGAATATAGAAATCTGAAATCTATTATTTGAATCGATATACCTAGTCATAAATTGGATGATGATTAAGTTTCGCAAAATGGCGTTAACCAACTTTGTGCACCATTTCTTATTGTGTAATTCAGTTTTCATAGTTTTGTGTTAAGTTTTTGGTCTTAATCCTATATTGAGCTCATGTCAAAGAAACGTGTAGAAAGAACAAGTTTTTTTTTAATCTTTCCTTACACCCAACCCTCATTAGAATGGAAATTGAGCTATATTGTTTTGCTTTTATGATCTAGATTGACTTTCTGCTTCTATATGGTCCCAATGTAATAACTATATTTCTGAGTATTTCTTCATTTTTCTGCTTGGGGCAACGCTGAATTTGTGTAATTTCTGTGGTAATATTTGCCCACGGATTCTGCAAATCAACTTTGTTTGACAATTTTCTGAAGCAGACACTCGGACTTTTTGTGATTCATCATAAAAGCATCTTTGTGTATTCCTCCATGATGCACGATGTTGAAGGGTCTAAAGTTGTTAATGCAACAGGATGATGCAATGAATGCTAATCATATCAAGGAAATCAAGATTCATAGATTAAAGATGACCATCCATTCAATGTTTTCTTTCTATAAAATTGAAAATACATAAAGCCTAGCCCAAAATATTTCATAATGATTAATTAATACAAAGAAATCAATAGGAAATTCAAACTATGAAAAATCAATGAGTAATTGAATTTTTACACTGCAGTTTAAATCCCCAATTATTTTAAATTTTATAAAAGTTAAAAATTCTTACAACACCAATAACTAAGTACATAAGAAGGAAATTATATAGGAAAAGAGTTCTACAATGCGAGAAAAATGTAGAACTCATGTCGGTGCTAAGAGATATTCTCCCAGAAGTTGTCTATCATACCTGCAACATACTTTAAGGAGTCCCACGTCAATCAGGTACATACAACATTGAAAATACGAATTTGAAATTTTATTTATAAAGGTCGTTTTACTCTCTTTCAAACAGTAGACTTTTCAACCATTTTTGCTCGTGCGTTTGCCCCCAGAAATTCATGAATTTCTCGCAATATGAGATTCAATGCCAAAACTTCCCTAATACACGCCTAGATTAGATATTTATGTCCTTAGTCAAGTACCTCCCATCTTGCATTTGTTCAACTTTTATTGGTGGTGAAATCATAATAGGCATGGATCACAAAAACCTATTGATTTTTAATTAATGTTTTTTGTTTAGTTTTTCTGTAGCTGTATATATACTTCTCTTCCTTGGTTGGAGAACACCTATTTTCTTTGTTTTGGTGCTATTCTCTCGGTTAATAGATTGATAGTAGTTGCAATCCATTTGCTGATTACCAGAAGCTTGAATTCAACACCAACTGGGAAAGCAATGAGCAATATAGCAGTGGCACAATCAGAGCACCAAGGCAACAAAGATGAAAATAGCAACATAAGGTATAGGAGTTTAACAATAATAATAGATTTTAAGGTTGGCACGAGATTTGATCCTTCTCACTTTCTGCTATAGGAAACATTGGTGATTTACAGGATGCGGAAATTATACATGGAGGAGAAGAAAAATGGAAATAATTGGGAGAGTTCTTATGGCTTACTTTGCAAAATTCCAAGCCTTAAATAGAAAATTATAGTAGGGATAAGTATAATCGATTGGTAAATAAAATAAACTCCCAATAAGGAGAAAATTACATCTATTATTTATAAAAACCACCTAAATAAATTCATTCTAAAAGATAATTTAGACAAAAATTATCCTAATTATGAATTATTAGTTCAAAAAATAAACTTATCCACACAAATTTAACATTTCAAACTTATGATCATTTTGTTGTAAAATGAATTTGATCTGACGCCTCTATTTCCTATTTCTCTTTTTTAAATCTTGGCTTCTTCTTTAAACAAAGTAAACGTCAATATCATTTAACGTCAGTGCACCCTTCAGTAATTTTAGATTTCCTGCCACTTTTGTGGTTTTCCTTCTATTGCTAGTAGTTTTAACCTGGTGGCAAATTTATTATTCCACTTCAGTGTTTTAAATGTTTTATGAACTTGACATTTTGTCTAAATATCCAGATCAACTGAAATTTACAATCATTTTCCATTAAGGCTAATCACTTAACTCTAAAATTTTGAAATCAAATTTATGGTGTTTTGGTAGGCATGGCCAAGCTACGCTTCAAACCTGCTTATAATCCATACACTGAACCAAGCATGGAGATTTTCAGGTATGTATCCTTAATTATTTGCATATGTATGATCTTTCCTCTCTTATTTTGCCGTGCTCCAGTTATCATGAAGGTCTGAAGAAATGGGTTGAAGTCGGAAACTCCGGTATGTTTCGTCCCGAAATGTTGCTGCCAATGGGTCTTCCAGAAGATGTTTCTGTAATTGCATGGGGGCTTTCACTTGAGAGGTAGCCAAAATTTGTCTGATTAATGGATAATTTGTAGGCATGTATTTTTGCGAGGCAAGTATTTCAGTTTGGTTGGTCAATCACTCCATGCTGATAAAACGAAGAATTAGTGGTACAAAATAACAGTTATTTTCCTTTTGGTAGGTCAGTTACTTCAAGTTGATTTCGAATTAGGAGCCTTTATCTCGCAATTAAGAACATTGTTGATTTTTGGTTCTGGTAGGTTGTGTGAGGTAGACCTAAAAGTACTTGATTAGAAAATATTAGAAATGATCTTTCTTTATTAGATTTAAATGAGAATTTAACTTTTAACATGACACAATGGAGAAAAAAGATTCATGTAGCTAACCCCACATAGTGGGACAAAGGATTTAATATTGTTGTTGTTGTAGGTTGTGTAGCGGGCAGTGTGCCACTTAGCATAATTTTTTTATTTTTTTCACTTAGCATAGCTTTTTAGGTGTGCATAAAGACAAATTTAGGTGAAGATATCCTGATTGAAATTTGGTTTAGATGTATTTAGTCTGGATAATGGAAACCATCATTTGGGATGCTGGTTTGCGGCAAGTGGTGGGGAGATGTAGCAAATTAGGTTTCGTTTGGGACTGCTTTTTAATTGAAAATTTTTATACTAAAATTCTGTTTTAAGAAGCAAGAAAAAATCCGTCCCAAACGAAGCCTTAATTAACTATGATACTAAACAATAAAAAAATATGAGCATCCTTTTCTGGATGAAATTTGTTTACTTTGATATTGTAGATTCGAAAACTACTATGCTCTGCTCCAGTATTTCTGCCAAGCACTGGGTTAGCAACTTCTTTCTAAAATATAAACGTTCTTCTAGATTATTTTTTCCTGAAATTAGCCTATTTGCTTGATGGCATTAAGCGCATAAAGCATAAAAGCTCAAATTATTTTTGCACGCTTCTGATTTTTTCCCCATTAATTCCTTGTTGGCGTTCATCAGGCATATAATATGCGTTTTTTTCTATATTTTTTCTCACATTTTGAATCTTGGGCACCTGATATTTAACTTCTTTGCTCCAAATTTATCGAATTACTGTGTAGATTTCAATATTTTTGTACTTTTTTTTTTTCTTTCATTCAGGCCCACAATGATTTTGTATGGCATTGACAACATTCGGGATCTCTTTGGACCAAAGGTATTTATGTTAGTTCTAATCATTTTTTTGTCTGCTTCAGTGGATATTGAACAGCCACTTTGTTTTATTTATGATCTTCTCAGGTGGATTTCAATGTTATAAAGAACAACCCAATCTGCAGGCTGGGACTGGAATAAAAAGCTTGTAAGTTGAAATCCCATTTTTCTTGAAGAAAAACAAAAACAACAGGAGCCTTGAATATTTACTCCATTTGTTGAACCATTGAAGATACACAGCAAGATCATAACAGTTTTGTTATGTTATTTTTATCCACCCATTCAATCATATAATACTTGAAATTGTAGGAAGGTGTAAAGAGTATTATTGTTATTTATACTGTAATTTTATTTGTGCTTCTACCTTAATCAGAAATTTGAATTAAAATATTTTTGAAAAATTTTTATTTTTATGCTGTAATAAACTTGTTTGATAATGGTGAAATTGATGAATATGGCATGTGCATGATTGATTACACAAGATTTTGATTATCATATAATAAGAAATTTTTTATGAGTAACAATTTAGATTGTAAGATTGGTTAGTAATTATTAATATAAGTTTTTTTAAACAAAAAAGTTTAATTAATTAAAATAATAAATCCTTGACGTGAAAATGACTTCGAAAGTTTGGGCATGCAATTAAAAAAAATGGTTAAATTTATATATTTTATAGAATTGTTGACTAGTTAGAAATACAATAACAATAAGCCTTTGTCCCACTGCGTGCGGTTAGTTATATGAATTTTTTTTTCATTTGTCATTTTAGAAATTAAGTTCTAGTTTAAATCTAATAAAGCAAAACCATTTTTAATATTTTCTAACCAAATCTTTTTAGGTCTATCTCTACCTTTCTTAATATAAGTTAAATCTAATACCTATGCTTTTCTAACCGGGTCATCGGAAGGTTGCCATTTCATGTGATCAAACCATCTAAGTTGACTAGTTAGAAATAGACGTGGATATTTAATTTTATAAATTTCTATTTTTATCTCCTTAAGAATGGATTAAGCTTAAAAATGTAATCATATTATTTATTTGATTTGAAGTAATTTAAATATATAGTATTTTGAATGATTTTAGTATATTTGGATTATATCATTTTTTGTTATTTTAAGGTATTTGAAAATCATTTTCAGATGTGGTTGGTTGCTACTACATATAGCACCCCATCATTGGTCAATAATCATCATCATATTAAGTATTTTTATTTATTGTATTTAAAAAAAATCACTTGCATATCATTTTACATGCTAATTTAATTTATTTTGTACAACATTTATTTTTTAGCAACCAAATCACCCCTATACGAGCAAACAAATGAGCACTAGAGTTGTTGAATCTATAGGACAATTTTTTTTACCTAAAAGGTTATTTATCAGAAGAAAATGTGAATCATGCTTTAACTACCACATATTAGAGAAGAAAAAAAAAATATTAATTTTCTATTTTGATGATTTTTTCGATCTTTCACTTACCAATGGTCTCATTCGATGAAAATTATAAGTTTATAAATAAAAAATAGCAGAATATTTAGAATAATGAATTTTAAAATTAGTAGAATTATTTTGAAATTAATGTTATATGTACGAAATAATTATATTTGTATTAAATATTTTTTTTTATTTATAAAAAATGATCCTTTTGTCTTTGTTTTTTCGTTAATAACAAATGGAAACGGAAAAAAATAGGAACGGCAGACGGAACGGACGGAAGATATTTGTTTCTGGACTGTGTTATCTTCTGAACAATTATTACGTCCTCCGATCGGACTTAGTGGAACGTTCGGTCGGAGGCCAAATCGCTTCAAAAAACTAGAAATACCAAGCAATACTAGGAATACCATCACGTGAAGACCTAATACCGAGTTATACTGAGCTATACTGAGCAATACCGAGTTATACAAAAGTTGTACCGACTCAGTATTACTCCGTATAACTCGGTATTGATCTTCACAGAGCGGTATTCCTCGTTATTATCAAATAATACCTAACAATACCGAGTAAATATCAAATTTTTTGGCAGGATTTTGCCTTCGATCCTCTACGTCACGGGACCTAATAAGAGTTCAAGTTATCTGCAGCTGATGGCACGCGCCGTTAATACTAACGTACGCTTACCCACCCGCCGTTGCGC
>NW_021319944.1:888821-918718 GCF_001605985.2 Dendrobium catenatum | reverse complement strand
CTAATTCCTAAGACTTCTACACGGATGTCATAGGATTTTAGGGATCTAAATAAGAAAAGCAATAGCAATCCTATATACAATTGAAGTTTCTAAGGCCTTAAGGGAAAGAGGCGTACAACCATCTAGGCCCCTAAAGGTTTTCTAAGTTTTTAGTAAACTTACAGCACCGGGGGCTACGACCCGGTGGTTTCGCCCATAGCGCCCCTACCAGATGGGTAGGGACGACTGATGCTTAGGTCCAGTTGTCCTAGCTCCAGTTCCAAGTGCTCCTAGTCCATTGCTTTCCAAAAGGTACCTCGCAAGACATAGAAAGAGAGGTATTAGAGCAGTTCTATAAATAAACAACAGTGTAAGGAAATGAAAAAAAGAACGAAAATCGAATACGAAAAGGGGTGTAGGCATTGTTGTTATTGGATACACTTCGTAGAAGCCAAGTGCATCCTATAACAGCAACAATGCCCTTTGTTGTTCCCACTCCAAACGAGGCACTTGATACGAATCTAACTCTACTAACCAACACATTCTAAACAAATCTTATAACGACTAAGAGGATATGAATTCTCAATTCTAAATCCAAAATAAGAGTCTCTTTTATTTTGTATTTTCTCCCAAAATTCTATGTCTCTTTTCTATAGAAGCTAACACTAAAGGAATCTAACCCAAACAAGTAAGAACTACCTTACTCCCAAAAAGACATTAGAGATTTTCTAACTCCAAGCTTCCTAAGATCTCAAACTCCAAATCTATCTTATGGAGAGAGATCCCAAGTTAATCTAACTTAACGCTGCCTAAAATCTAACCCTCAAAATTCATCCTCAATCATAACCACCGAGAGATTTTAATTCTAATAGGGAAGCATTAACTACTTCCCCAAAAGACACTAAAGGATCATTCTACACAAATTCAACTATAAAATTATAGATCCCAAAATGATTTGCAAGAACTTTTTCATGAACTACTACAAAAATCTCCTCAAAAGCTATCTATCAAAAATCACCTTTTCTTTTTCATTTTATTTGACGCAAAAACTTCACAAAATCCCTACAAAATTTTCTACCAAAATTTCTCTTTTTGACACAAAACTCTACCCAACCACCCACAAATCAAGTGCCTCCTCACATTTGGAGTGGGGTATATAAAAAAAGACAAAGCTTTCCAATGAGAAGATTTTATGGAAATCCCTCATCGTAAAGCACTCGTCGTAAAACCTTCGCAAGACGATTCGCAAAACTCACAAAACAAAACTCCTCGATGCAAAATAACTCATAAAGCCTCTATCTATACTCTCATACTAATACAAAAGAAACACTCCAAACCACATTCCAACCATAAACCAATCCATGAGATATTCTAACAATGTTATCAATGCCACTTCCATGAAACTCAATCAAGTGGAGGAATGAAACAAAGAGATATTTTACCATATATAAACTTTTATACCTAAACATGTTTCTAATCATATGAATTGTTTTGAATACATGAAGTACATGACTACCTCCAAAAGAGTTTGTAAACTTTCTACTATATGCCAACAACAAGTTTAATAAAAGTTCCAACCCAAACTCATTAACACTTTTGTTAAAGGATATGAAATTGCAAACCTCTTAACTGATGAGTATATATAAAAAAAAAAATCTCCAATCCATTCCAAAAATTATCTTAGAGCATGAACAAGTGAAAGCTTGCATTCGGGTCGCTCCCAAAACAATTTGGAGGCTAAAACCATAAAAAAACTGCACTTATTTCATTCCTACAACAATCCGGGAGCTCAAAAACGATGAAAAATTGCATGCACTACTTTCTACAACCATCCGGAAGCTCAAAAATGTTAAAATCTGCATGTATCTGTTCTCAAATCCATTTGGACGATTAAAAACAGTAAAACAACAGCATGTATCTCATTCCTACGACGATTTGGAACTTAAAGCACATCAAAATCTGCATGTATATGTTTCCAATGATAGCCCGGAAGCTCGAAACAACGGAAAATTACAAGTATTTCATTCGTACGATAATTCAGAAACTCAAAATAGCAAAAATCTGCATGAATAAATACCCAAAAGCAGTTTGGAGCAAAGAGATAGCAAAAATCTGCACCTATCCATTCCCAAAAGCAGTTTGGAGCAAGAAGATAGCAAAAATCTGCACCTATCCATTCCCAAAAGCAGTTTGGAAACCTTACACCATGTGCCAAGAAGCATGTGAACAAGTTCTCACAACCCAAATCCATAAATTTCATCAAATACAGGGCCCTTTATGTAATTACTATATCTTTCTAAGAAGCTCAAAAGTGAATTGATACCATATCAAACTTTTAAACATAAGAATGCTACACGATTATTTGCTAACAAATGTCATGCCCAACACTTAATTGTTAAACCAAGTCAAACATGGAATAGAACCACTCCAATGTAAGAGTCATGTTTCATACTCTAACGGAAAGGAGGAAACACATGTATCATGTACTTAATTAATTGCATAGCAGTGCAATCTTTACTCATTCCACCAACGGTTCTAGAGTGAAAGAAAGTGTCTTCTCTTTTTAAGAGAATCAAAATTTCATTTTATAATCAGATAAATCCAACAACATTAGAGAGCAAGAAGTAGCAATGGAAATCAAACTACTAGCAACGCGCCATTTCGACTATAAGTTGGTGAAGTTGTAACGACTTTCATGATCCCTACAACGATCACTTTAGAAAGGTTGTTATTCCAAAAGACATTCAAAACATCAATTTAGCAACCAAAGATAAATACTAGTCCACTCAATCCTTGGACTCCACATGAGATCCACATGCAATTTCATAAGAAACATAAAGCGACATAGAAAATTTCTAACCATACTCCTAAACCTTGCTTTGAATATCAAGAGTGCAACCATCGCTTGCCATGGATTCAAAGTTAACATTATGCCATTGGAAAGAAAGAACATAGTCATGCTCCACTAAGCAAACTTCCAACCAATCTATGAACCATGAGAACATATAAACACTTAAGTAAATACTACTCAAAAGCTATAATCTCACTTAGAATGTAAAAGAAATAAAGCCTACAAGCATTTTATCAATACGTCGCTCGGGCAAAACTCATGGCATCTCTTAATATGATGGTTTTGATGTAAAGCATGCATTCAATATGACATTCTACACCAAGACGAGATAAAAAAAAACTACTTATTCTTCTTATAAAACACGATTTTTGATGCTCTTTACAAAACTAATCAAGATACCATGAATGTCATAAATAACAAGTAACTACTTTAGCAAATAATGGAAGAGTTAGAAGCAAACCCATATTTCCAAACGTTAGAAGTTTTCTTAAAGGAGGAAAACGTGTAGTTCTAGCTATCAAATCTTCTCATGAAGCAAGGTACTTATCAATCACTTGCAAGGGAAATGGGCTTAAAACATATACTCCTCTTTCTATTAGAACTTCCACATTCAGAAGAGAAAGACGTAGATGAGACAAAACATAAGTATATTAACAATCCTTTAATATGTATTGCTACAACTTCGCATGTGCATATTTTGGTGGCAAATAAGAAATCTTTCCATGTTTTTTTTTTAGAGCTTCTATATGAACTCCTACCGTCATGCAACCTAGACCATAAACAAATGCGCTCCATGTGCAAGGAACTCATCTTTCAAGTAATACAAGTTGGCCTACAAATTTCATCTATATCTTATGAAACTATCTATGGTTAACAAGAGCCATCACCGCTTCCCTAAAGAATTAAAATTTCACTTGATAATTAAATAGATATGACTAAAATTAGATAGCAAGAAACAACGATAGATACATCATCAAACCATTGAATTCACTCTCAGATTTTGTTCATAAATTTTAGGAAATGCTTTGAGGAGACTTCCATATGAATAGATTCAACACACAAGGCCTCAATGCAAGTAAACCTCCATGACTTTCTCTTGGGAGCAATTCATCAAACATTTGGAGTGCAAAACTTGCAAAGCCATATAAAACAAATCAACATGAGAACAATGGTTCACACCTAAATCTCAACTAAACTTCTCTAAACAACTTACCAAGATTTCTCAAAATCCACATGATAAATATCTCATCAAATAGACATAGGCATAAAGACCAAAAGAACAACTCAAAGCAACCACATTCTCAGATTTTTTTTTTTTTTGCAAGGATAATCCACAATATCTTCCTTTCATTCACTAATGAAGAAGAGTAGGAAAAGAAGAAGAAAGAAGAAGAGTGGAAGAAGAAAAATAGGAGAATAAAGAAGAAGAAAGAGGAAGGGGAAGAAGAAAGGAATACTCACCTTGCAAGGACTCGGGATCGGTCCAGGCGTCGGGACGGGTGGCTGCGTCGGGATCAGTCCAGGCGTTCGGCCCTGGCTGGAGGCGTCGGGCTGAGGTCATGCGAACAGGGGAGATCGGGCTTGCTGCCGTCGGGTTCGGGACGGAAGAGCTAGCGGGGGCTTCAGCTCTTCGTGCTGGTGCCGACCGAGAGCCACAGGGAGGGAGGGGGGCAACGGATTTAGCGAACAAGGAGACCAAAAGGCCGGCTTCCTGTCCTGGTCCGAACAAAGAAGAGACCGAGAGCGAGAAGGTCAGAGAGTAAAGTCGAGAGAGAGAGAGCGTGAGGGAGCGAGAGCTGTTCCGAGAGAGGGGGAAGGCGTCGTCCCGTCGAAGCCGAAAGCTTCATTTTTAGTAAGTCAAATCCCTCGTCGAAAAAAAGAAGCCCGCCAAGCGACATCTTCGTGCCCCCAGCCTTCAAAAATACCATAAGCAGCTCTCATCTCTGCCCGATGCCTACCTCCGTCACAGAAGATCCCTGAGATGCGGGATACGGGCTGAAACGACGATTTCATCCGATCGTAGCCATTGACGTCGTTTCCTGATTTAGGAAATAGGTTCAAAATGTATAAAAAGTTAAATGACATTTAATGGGATTAAATTAGGCTGAGCTAAATTGAAATTGGCTAAGATTAGATTGAGTTCGGGTATGAATCTAGCTCGATTCGGACTCGAGCTGGTGCAACGAATTTAATTGAACGAAATTAAATTCAAAATAAGCATCAATTTAACTCCAATTAAGTACGACATGATGAAAATAAGCTAATCGAGTCTAACTGAACACATTCGAGTCCGATCCGGCTCGAGGCGGGTCGATTCGAACTCGAATTGGGTTCGATGGGGTTCAATTAAACCGATCAAAGGTGTTCGAATACGATCGAGCCAAAATCGAGGTCAACACCTGACACTACTCTTAGAGGAAATCTGGTTAAATATTAAACTCAATCTACCTCCGAGAAAATTAAAGAAAACCCATAAGTTCATGAGAGCGGGGTTATAATTATAAATTTAAAGATAATTTTCTTGGAGGCGAACATTGAGTTATGTTGCTATGCATATAGATGCATGTTCAAGTTACATATGGAGATGTGATGTGATAAAAAACTATCAAGTATTTTGAGCTATTTGAGATTGGTGATATCATTATATTGGTACTATTGCGAGGTGAGGAATTCACGGAGATAAAGTGAAAAATTTCAAGTCATAGAAATGCACAAAAATTCATCGCACAAATAGAAACCTGAGGAGATAGAGGGACACTAAACTTTTACGTGGAAAACCCTAAGCTTCCGACTCATATTTGTATCAAGTTTGTGCCAGACCAAGATATTTTTTGTGACATATCAAATAGAGAGACAAACATATATTTTAATAATCACATATCAACCATAATTATAGAGAGGCATTATACTATTGTTTGTGGAAGTGCTGCTTCCGATTAGGGGTGTCAATTTCGGGTCATGGTTCAGGTTCGGGTCGAACCCAAAATTGATCCAACACTATTCGGGTCAACCCGAACCCAACATGCATAGAAAATATCAATACAATTATTTTAATGCCTGAAAATACAATCATACTATATATCATCATACCTCAAAATAACCTATAGTCATTTGTTTTTTCCACTTCACATTTGCTTATATTTTATTGCATTTAAACATGTATATTTATTGTCGGTTCATCATATATCTATACCGGGAAGATAAATGATACCTAAGGAAATCTAATGATTTCATGTAGAGTCGTCACTCTGGAGGCCCGTTGACCCCGGCTAGCAAAAAATCAATAGGATTCTTCCAACATGCATGCAATCATACAAGATAAATGATTTTATGAATAACCAACAAGCACACATAAATCAACATGTCAAGCATGATTTGTATAATTACTAGGATTTGTAGGAATGAGATATGTTTCATTTAAACAAACTAAATTGCATAAATTACACTTTTTAACGTATAAATCTAGCTTGCATGAATAAGAATATATGAGCAATAAATCAATGTATAGTTATGCTTAACCCAAGCTTATTCATTATGAACGATAGGGAATGTTACTACATGTATTGTTATGCTAAGGAATCCAACTTAGGACTGACATCTAAATAATTATAAAAGAGTTCAAATACAAATATCACTGATTACACCCCTAACAAAGAAGGGTACATTTAAAAAAAAAAAAAGGAAGAGAAAGAAGAGTTTTAGGTGGTTGCAAGTGGGAGAAAAGAAGTAAAAAGTGATGTCCTAAGTTATCTATTGGGTTAATTTGAAGAGAGGGACGTCGGCAGGAGCTGGAAAATTTCAAAACAATGAAAAACTTGTGTGGTTTGTGCGATTAGAGGGAGAGAATCGCGGTTGGGAGCCGCTTGGGTTGCTCGCGTGCGAAAGGGGCAAAGGAGGAGCAGGAGAGGTCGGCTGGCCTGCCTGGGTGAAGAAATTCCGACACCAACAGATTCGAGTCAGGATATAACACGGCCTAGAGCGGAGCCGTTTTGACTCCAACAAAACTTTCAAATTTGTTTCTCTTAAAATAAAATAATAGATGCATTTATCAATTTTCAAACATTATGTGATATAAAGTCAAATATTTATAGTATTAATAATTTTAAAATCAAAATCATATAAATAATTTTTAAAATTTTGTAATACCTCAAAATTTTAATAAAATTTACATTAAACTCTTATCATATAAAAACCCTCGACTATTTCACCGGTCTCGAGCAGCAGCAGGGGGAAGCCGATATTCTTAGTGCAGTTATAAAAGGCGCCCTCATACCCAAGGTTCTTCCTACCTCATTTTCTTGGAGAATAAGTTACTCTTAACTATAAAGAGGGGCCATCGTTGCTCGCTAGAATCTGTAGAGGAGAAAGCCAAGCGGGAGAAGATGATCGAGGTGGTGTTGAACGATCGGTTGGGGAAGAAGGTGCGGGTAAAGTGCAACGAGGATGACACCATCGGTGATCTGAAGAAGCTGGTAGCGGCGCAGACTGGAACACGGGCGGACAAGATCCGCATACAGAAATGGTATAACATATACAAGGATCACATCACACTTAAGGACTACGAGATCCACGACGGGATGGGCCTCGAGCTCTACTACAATTAGCTCCTTGTACGCTTCTCTAAATTGAGTTTGGGATTGGTTTTGATGTATCGCGTTTCTTTATTGCTGTGTTCGAACTTGATTTATTCTCTCGATCGTAGTGTTAGGGTTTGAAAATTATGTTCCATGTCGTGCTTGTCATGAGTTGTAAGAAACTGTGTGTTTGGGAAATATATGTACGAGATTTATGCTAGAATCTCATTGGTCCTAGATGCTATGTACGAAGAAAGTTGTTTTTAAATTGATTTTCTGGGTGGATGGCAGACTTTTCATAAATCTGAAATTCCCTCTAATTTTTAGGGCATCAGGAATCTCTTGAATGTTCTGATTTTATCAAGTAATCGAATAGTTAGTTCCACAAGGATTGATAAGGTACCATAATATGAGATACAAGTGCATCCAAGTTCAGGACATATCATAGATAATTCATGATCAACAAAGACGAGGTTGCTTTACGAGGATTCATACATGTATCAACTCTAGAAATACACAATAATGCATCTGCTAAAGAGATAATTGGCTTGATAACAACTACAATAAATAGGAAGAATGAAGATGGAGATTAGGAGGCCCCTGCAACTTATTGGAGAGTAACCAATTGAATTGTAATATTTTGTTGCAATTTTGCGTGAAAAAAATATGTTTCGCTCGGCGGCTTCCATAATTCCTTAGCAATGCATAAACTCTGCTCCTCACCTGCAATCTTATCCTCAATTTGGGTACGCTTGTCTGTATTCTTAACTCAGGGGAATATTTCACGAAAGATTAATGGTCATGCAGTATTATTTTAAACATTAGCATGCTGAAATAGATGTGATTATTTATTGTCTATGCAAAAGGGTTTTGTTATCTGTGTTGGAATTTCGCCATGTTCTTTCAACTTACCAAGTGTTCTTGCTCAATGTTTCTTCGGAGCATGCCAACGATTGTGTGGTTGAGGCACAACTGTGTCTCCTCTAACTTCCTTATTGATAATTGTTCATGTAATACCTATGTTCTCCGGAAAATTGAAGGAATCAATTGGTGTTATAATCAGTGTGAACAACCAACTGAATCCTGCATTTGCAATGATAGAATTGGTATTAGTATTAGTGTATTACAGTCATATGCACTGTAACCAATAGCTAATATATAGGACTTTTAGACAGCTCGGTTGAATGTGGTAGGTTGTGGAATAATAACTTTGAATACTCATAATGAGGACACTACTTATATTTGGAAGCTTGGCAAAGATTTTCTGGCCTTTAATTGGATCGTGTTTTCTTGATTTGGGGAGAATAGATGGATCCATGCTAGGTTTTTGTGCAGGTCAAAATAGGGGGAGGGGAACCATTAGAGTTGTTGGGGTTTAAAAACTTTGGTTAAGGTTGTTTGGGTGGTTAGGGGTGTGTTATGTAGCTATGCTAATATTGTAATGCATGATCCGTTATGTTGAGCTTTAAGCTAAACTATGAGAAATGATGTAGTAAATTTTTTCTAGTATTTGCTAATTTTTTTATTACTATTTGGTTGGATTAGTAGAAAGAAGAGACACAACCGAGTTAATTTGTCAGCAATCCTATAGAATACGCCCTTTATGTGTCATTTATCGGTATTGAATGTACAAATATTTGCAAGTGATGCTTCTGCTTCTATAATAAATAAATCACATCCAATGCAATCCTATTTCACTATGAACTGAATGTATTATATTTTATAAGAAATTGCCCAACATTAAGCGTGTGGTTTCTTTATTAATTTTATAAGTTAAAGGGTGGTTGGAAATGAATCTCTAGATACATTTATGTTTAATCAAATCATTGCTAATGGTGCTTGTGCAAGGGTGTTATAAACCATGCATCTTTGTATGAATTTGTTAGTTAAGTTTTTGCTGAAGAGGTATTTTTCATATTTATTATGCAAACACATACCTAATATGCATTTCAAAATATATTTACGTGAATCAGTATTTTTAAGTAGTTCAACAATTATGTGATGTTTTTCTTGTTCATTGTCATGTTGAAATAGTATTAATTGATGCATTATGTTAGTTTTTTTTTTTCATGACTGCTAAATTTTTATTCAAGTTTATTGTTGTTTATAGATGAAAACAATAAGATATAAGGGTTTAAGGTTTTATGGTGGAGTTATGGAAAACCTAGTATTAAGAATAGGGGATTTCAATGAAAGGTTTGAGTAGGAAGGGACTCGTGCGATTGAGCAATGATTAGAGTCAATGGAATTTTAATTGTTCAATGAAGTGGTACAACTTTTAGGGACCAAATCACAAATAATTAGAGCTTTGAATCACTCAATTTCTATAAAAAAATGAGCGAGTTATGTCAAATACTAAATTTTTTATTAAGAGAATTGAGAGAAATTATTAATAGGAATTTTGATTTTCTTTCAAGCCTGACAAATATTTCATACTGGAGACTTATAGCTTTTATGAGAAGTAGCGATAATAAAACCCGATTATGTTGATAAGGCATTAATTGAACTAATGAATAAGATGTCTTATCTCAATGCTTACATAATGAACGTTGATACGTTTTCACAAAATTATCTTGATAGGGCACGAATCTCGAGGCAAAATCAAGTTGGAAACTTCCAAAATTAAAAATTGGGACCATCCAAACTCTGATTTTAGCAAACTTATAGTCGAACTGAATGTCTCGGAAATACAAACCCAACGACACCAAAATTGACTCAATCCGAGCCCAAATGGATTCGAATTAAGGATTCGAAGCGCTGGTGGAAGGTTCAAACCACAATTTGGATTACCAAACGGATTCCAAACGTGACATGCTTATAGTCGAATCGAGTGGCTCGACTAGACGTCCAACGAGCCTAAGATCACCAAATTTCGACATCACTAAGACATTCAAATGTCCATCAAACGGTCCTTGATCAAGGGATTCAACATCGGCCATCCATCCAATCACTTCCCATTTACCCTTGATCTCTCACATATTTACGGGTCATGCCACTCCAAAAATCTATAAATAGACCCCTCCTTTCTCTTGAGGAGGGACCCCAAGCCAAAGGATTCAAAGAGAGAGATTGGAGATTTCTCTTGCCTTCTTGCTCCTCCTCGACCACCGACTGAGTTCCGCCGGACCACCGCCTAACGTCGTTGCTCTGTCGGACCACCACTTGAGGCCCTCACCTTTGCCGGACCACAACTTGAGGCCCTCACCTTCGCCGGACCACCACTTGAGGTCGTCACCCTCGCCGGACCACCACTTGAGGCCCTCACATTCGCCGGACCACCACTTGAGGCCCTCACCCTCGCCGGTCCACCACTTGAGGCCCTCACCTTTGCTGGACCACCACTTGAGGCCCTGAACTCCGCAAGAATTTCGCCAAGTCACTGCCGGATTACTAATTGACGCCCTAACTTCCAAGTGACGCCAGATTTGACATTAGACTTCAACCATACGGTTGACATTTGTAATCTGATCGCCCTTAAGGATGAGTCAGGCCACTGTACTCAACTCAAATTATAGTGAAATCTTTTCAACTGGGCTAGACCCCGTGATATTTCCCCTTTCTAGGCTTTTCCACGTAAAAAAATTTGTATTCTTTGTATGTGAGCTAAATATCCGTGCAACGCTAAGACGTAGAATTAAAACTCTATCGCCGCGCATATTCTAGCTCGCAACAAACATGATGATAGCCATACCTTTGAAATGGAAATTCTATTATTTTGCTCTATGAATGGTTGTTGATCACTTCATAGGATGAAGATGATTTGGTATCATGATGTTATGCTTGCTGTTTTGAATCCTAGTAGTTGCTCACTTAATGCATGTGGTATTGGTTGTTTTATATTGTAAATTGCTCTGAGCCATTGTCCATGAATGAAGGTTAATGGTATTCTATGCAAAATGGGATAAAGTTAACTGTGTTGAGGTCTTATTGAAGCCATCATCTATGTTCCTTTTTTTCTTATAGATGTGTGAAATTAAAGATGGTAATAAGGAGGTTGGGATGAAAGTCAAACTTGAACCTAATTTGATCTGGGATCAAGATGAAAATTTTTAGTGATCTTTATCTCAATCCAAATTATACGGAACAAAATTAAAGATGGGATAAGTAACCATTCATCAAACCTAGATCATCAGATTGCATTGGTTTATTTTATTGGTGCCGATATAATTATAATGAAATAAATTTGATGAGATGTCCAAATTTTGGCCATGTCATGCTGAGGAGAGTGGGATTTAGAGTTGGGGTTTAGTTTGATGTTAAGTACCTAGATGAAAAGTGGAAAGTTGCATTTAGAATGGTTCTTTATCACTTCAGTCTTCTTGTACTTGATTAATCTTGCTCTTGTGTTCTTCCTTAGGCCTTACAAATAAATTGAGAAAATGAGGATGCGGAGGAGTGAATAGTGGCCAATATAGAGAAAGGAGAGAAATTTTCAAGAAAGTGAAATTGATTCAGACGTAGATCTAATTTCATAGAATTAGAATTTTTTTTATTGGACTTATGCGAGCTCCTATAAAAAATGGGGATAAATTCTACATTAATGAATATGGCTAGTTCAAAACTATAGAACATAAAGATGTTTTATTTTTAATTGAATGACTTATTTGTCCAGTTAACCCTTAGAAACAAGGGATATGGAGAGGGAAGCCATGGTGATTAGCAACTCCCAAGGTGGTTAGCTGGTCAAAGATGTTAGCCAGCCACCTCTTCAGGGGTTGGTTTCGTTTTTCTTATTATTGTGTATAATGTGGTGCTTGCCTCTTTCTCATAGCATTCATGTGTCCTTATATGTAGTTTCATGTTAGTCCATGGTAGCCAAATTAACAGTTCTAAATTTGGTTAGCTTAAAGTAATTAAATTGTGTTGATTAATCTAATGCTAAGAGGGCTTCCTGGATTATGACACCTCTCTGTGTCATTGCTCCTACAAATAAACTATTAAGTAGATATAATAAAAAAATGTTGAAGTTTACCCCCCTTTTATGATGTTGTTAAGACATTGTTCTTATGGTCAACTTTATTGATGATTGGACCAAACCAAGATATGTATTTGGTATACTATCTGCTCACCCAAGTATAACCAATTTAATTTGTGGAATTCACCCGAAAAATGTTGTAACATCCATACTTGTTGTTATCAACTTGTGATGTATGTTCTCATCCCTATCATCGAAAGTTTACGGAAGTTGATTATAGTTGCTTTTTCTATTTAATTCAACCTAAATGCATCTTGCTTTAGCCAACCTTTTAACAGGATTGGCTAATGTTGGTAACGAATCTTATGTTGTTAGCTTAGGTTGGCGCTGACAGTCTACTTTCACTAAATCTTTTGTGGTTGGCTTGTTGTGTCTTGTGCTACCACTCCTTTGGAGTAGTAGTCAATAGTCATCATAGATACCTCTTGACACACCATAAGGGGCAGGTGCTTGCTGTTGAATCTTGTTTTTCTTTTTAAAAGGATTAAGGCACAGGTGAATGAGTAGTATAAAAACTATCTTCCATGGTGGTTTGTGCTTTTTTGCAATTTCTTCGTTTTGCTGTCTGTATATTTGAGTTATCTTGAAGCATCTTCCTTTTCTATTTATGCTTTGCTTGCCTCATTCGCTACCATTTGATTAGTATCGTGTCTGACTACTTTATTACATGAGCAGTTGTCTTGGGTAGTCAATCTGGTGTCAAACTTTTATGGTCCTCTTAGGTACTCTACTGTTCTCTTATGCTCTTGTATGATTGGGACATCATTGTTGTGAATATTATCATACCCTGATATCCGAAAGCAATACATTTAGACAACATGAGAAATAAGAAAGGAGCTTAACCTTAATTGGCCGACAAACTCTCAAAAATAAGGAAAGTTGAAATGGTTTTGCCTCAGATGGGCGGGATTTACTTGGGCAACCAAGTAATGATAAGAGATTTGAGAGGTATTTTTTTATAAAAGAAACAACAATAGAAAACTAAACAAAACTTAATAGAGATGTTTGAAACGAAGAAATTACTATATAAATAGCTAAAACTTGACCTTAGAGAAAATCTACAATCGATGAAGTTGCTATTGTGATGATGATTTGCAAATGCAATTGATCCTACCCCCAAAAAAAAAAAACAAATGATTTTGTCGGGTAAATTGCAATATGCTCAATGGTAAGGGTACTATTAATAAAGTATTCATTAAATTTCAAATAAAAATTAGTATGCAATAGAGTTCAACTTTGACACATTTATGCAGCTTATTGATAAACATTCACACTATATTTTCATATATAAGTAGAATGTCAAGTAATATTTATCCACCAATAATGATAGATATCAATGTTTCGGTCTCATACAATAACTCTAAATCAATAGGAAGGTACATAAACACCTAGTCTAATAAGTTATGTGACATCTTTTAGTAGTATTACGGCCTTGAATATTAGAAATGTTGGTTAGGGTAGACAAGAGTATGCCATTCAATAAGTTGCCACGATCATATCCATACGTATTTATAATTATGCTGCAGATAACATGTTCAATATATAAAGATGCTATGCATTTGATAGGCTTCTTGAAGTATCAAGAGGTTAGACACATTTAGAGTAAGTGTGAACTCCCAAAGAAAAAGAAGAGAGAAGAGATACACTAAGAATAGGGAAACCATAAATTTTATTCTATCATGCATTTGTTTACAAGTAGGGGGATATTTATGGTGTTTAGGTAGACCAACAAGTTATTACAGACTTGATTTGCCTAAAACAAATAAAAGAAAATAATAAACTAGTTGTTTCATACATATGTGGGCCCATATTATTTATGTAGCTAAAATAATGTTGTTGTATTGTGGCATATGCATTTTACTTCTTTGGTAGACTTTTGTAATTTTTAGATGTTCCATCTTGCTTGTATCCTATTCTACGTATTTGGATTGTACAATTTTTAGATTCAAAATAATATGCTGATATTTAACACTCCCATCTTCTAGGAAAATAACCTTGTTTTCAAGTTTGAGAGAAGGAAAAGAGGAAGGGAGTGCTGAAAAATTTTCCTATGTGGCATCATCGGGTAAATTTAATTTCCATTATAACAGGACCTGTTGATGGGATTGATCACAGACTTTGATAATTCGTGAAGCTAGAATAGCATAAGGTAGAAGAAGAGGTTGGTTGTTATAACGAAAATTTGGTAGTGGTGCGGGGTTAATGGATGGAACTGTTAAAATGTTTCAGAAGAGAGATACGAAAAACTGGATGAATTTTACTGTCGGGAGGTAGTTGTAGGCGATGGACTACTGGGCTAAGCACATCTTGGTTTGTAAAAAAACCAAATGTTGACCCGTATGTAAAACAAAAAGAAGAAATCTAATACCTTACCTGCCGTCTGCTGTCGCACGGCTTCCTCCCACGTCGCTAGCACGTTGACGTCGTATCGACCATCCGTCGCACGATCTCACACTGGCGTCGTTAAAGGGACCAAAAAGAAAGGCCTTCGGCTCTCGCTCAACAACTCGCTCTCGCTCCACTCCTTCGACGACTGTCCCTTCCAGTTGGAAAGGAAGTTACGACACTTTGATCGGAACTAGCGACGGGAGTCGCTTGCTGCGACGTCAACTTCCTCCCTTCCGACGGCCTCTCTGGTTCCTTCGTTGCTGTTCGACTCTTCTCCTTCGACGACTTTCTACCTGTAGGACCGGAAGGAACGACATTTCGATCGGAAGCAGGAACGGGAGCTCACGTTTGCTTCTCCGGCTCCCTCTGGCTGTTCGACTTTGCTCATTCGACGATCTTCCCTTCCTGGTAGGATCGGAAGACAGAACGGGAGCTCGCTGTCGCTGAAGGTAACTTTCTTCCAATCGCAAGCTTCTTAGGCCGAATCCAGTGACCTCCGCCTCCCTTGCCGCTGTCCGACTCTTTCCCTATCCAATCGGAAGTTACTACATTTTAATTCGAAGCAACAGCGGGTGCTCACTGGCTGCGAAATAACTTTCTCCTTTCAAGCGCTTCTCCGGCTCCTTGCTGTCTGACCGCTCCTTCGACGACATTCCCTTGCGGTAGGATCGGAAGTTACACATTTTGATCGGAAGAGACGACTGGAAGCTCGCTTGCTGTGAACCCGCTCACTCTCCGACTCCTTGAGACCGTCCGAAGTCGCTACTTCTCCTTTCTTCCGAAGCCGTCCCCTGCCTGTAGGATCGGAAGTTGCGACATTTTGATCGGAACTAGAACTGGAGCTCACTGGCATGAAGCCCGTTGCCGAACTCCTTACCCGACCGCACCTCCTCCTTCCGCCGATGCTCCGACCCCGTTGTGGCTAGGCGACTTCGCTTCCTCCAACGACTTTCCCTCTCTGTTGGACCGGAAGTTCAACATTTTGATCGGAACAACAACGGGAACCCGCTCGTAGTGAAGGTAACTTTCTCCCTTCTGCACGCTACTCCGGCCATATCCCGTAAAGCCGCCGCTTCCTCGGCCTAATCCCGTAAATCCGTCGAACTGAGGGATGATTTATTTTCATATAAAATAATTATATTTAATTATAATTATTTTTACTTAATTACAATTAGTTATAATTATTATTTTTAATTAATCATGATTTTTATAATTAATTAAAGATGATTTTTAATTAAATAATTATAATTAATTTGATTAATTATAATTAATCTTAATTAGAATTAATTTTAATTAATTATAATTTATAATAAATTATTATTAATTAATGTTGATTAATTATTATTTATTAAAATTAATTAATATCAATTAGTCCTAATTAATTTTAAATTAATTATGACTTATGATTTTAATTAACTTTAATTAAATTAATTAATTAAATTAATTAATTATAATTAAAGCGATTAATTAAAAATAATTTGTGACCTCGACCTCGACACCGACACCGCCGACGACTGCTACGCAAAGGTATGATGTTCCAAATCCCATTCTCGACGTTTGCAGCGGACCGGAGAACCACCTATACGCGCTCTTGTAGCACGGTAGGAGGGAGCCCGGTGCGATGCATACGACGAGGTGTGAAGGCCCCATACACGCTCTTGTAGCGTGGTGGGATGAAAATTACTACGGCCGCGGTGTCTAAGGACACCTACCATACACGCTCGAGTAGCGTGGTGGGAAGGCCCAGCTCCCCTATTTTCCCCCAAAAGGTGGATATGCCGGGGTGCTGCCGAATTTTTCACTGAAATGTACAAAAACTTGAACAATTTGAAGACCTTCTTAGGCAACAATATAGAAGACCTGTACTTGAACAAAAATACACATAAATTGAACTAAAATGAGCTGAGGACCTGTACGATGAACAGTGGACTTGTGGACTAAAACTCTAAGTGATTTCTAAAGATCAAACCCAAATGGAATGAAATCAAACTGAAATCAAAATCAAGTCAATACGAATGTACAATTGAACTCAAAAGATCCCAGAAGACTTTGAACAAGCACTTGAACTTGTTCTTGAAACTCGAACTGTGCAACATCAGGGGACCCGAACATAGAACTCAAACTCAAATGAACTCTAACATGAATTGAATAAGATCACTCAAGCTCACTACTTGAACTCAAATTGGAACAAGATGTGGAGAGTAGGGAACTCAAATTGAACTCAAGTTGGATCCAAATTTGACATGAGCAATAAAGAACTTGAACTTTCAAGAACAACACACAAGACTCAAGCATGAGTTGAACCTTGGACTTGGGTTCAATGGAATATATAGAACTGGGCTTTGGATGAATGAACAAATCAAGATCTAAGTGCACAGTCGTCCAAGCTAACAACAAGTTGCAAGTAGGAGATGAAATCTCGATGCACACGAAAGATGAATGCAACGAACTCCTACAATAATCCCTACAAATGCCTGTTGATTGAGATGACAATACGGGAGACCAATAATGAAAGATCTGTCCCTGTAACAAGTGCAATCATCAAACCACCTGAGATTGGTGACATGTGGGCATGATGTAGGCAACAATGGGTCTCCTACGAACAGTTCCAGGAGCTCGTAGTGGATACAACGGGTCTCCGCAAATATATACAAGTCACTTGTGGATAACAACAGTGGGTATATCGTATGTACAACGAACCACTGTGGGCACAAGTATTGATATCACCTATGACATCGGTGATCAAGATCTTCAAGCTTTTCGGGTACAAAGGCAACCCGGTGTACGAAAAAGGACACCCCTGGCGGAAGGGAGGAAATGTTTGAACAAATTAGAATCAAACTTCCCGGTGTTCTAAAGTCTCTTCTTAGTTCCATACTTGAGAAGAAAACAGTTCTGGTACCCACAAATACCAGAAATGACAAGTCCTCTACACCAAAGATTTTGAAAGGAGTTCTTTCCAAACCAGCAATCATTGACTCCAAAGTAAAGAAAAGTCCTTCCTCGGTGAATGAGAAAGGGGGAATCAACACCAAGATGCACGCCACCGGATCTGCAACATCTATGAAAGCAGATAGAAGGCGTCTACAATCTACAATGCAACGCCACCGGATCTGCAACACTCGTACTAGCGGACAGAAGGCGTGTATAAGCTCTCAAATGAAATGTTGTGTGCATCCAAATGACAGTTATACGCACAACTACAAATATTTCAAAATACCGCCTCACATGTACCTTAACTTGTATGCACATAGGTACACTAAAATGGTAAATACAATCAAATACCCGCATGGGCCCCAGCGAGTGTGTTATTGGTACACACGTGACGTCTAAGGATGCTGCGTGGGTCGATAAGTGAATTCAGGTTCGAAACCGATCCTTCTATACGGGTCAATAGAAGTCGACAGAGTTCGAACCATTAAGCAAATATAAAGTTGTGGCGACCGGTATATTTGCTTTAAAACATTCATATTAGGCCTTCAAGGCCTACAACAATATGAATTCACTAATAAGGGCATAAAGCCTACGAAACCCGATCCTCTGTCGACAGTTATACAGAGTCGACAAGGTCCAATCAAATAAAGGGAAATGACCCCAAATACCCCGATGATGGTTGTGTTGAATGCAGATCTCAACCGGAGGGGTTCACACATATTTTCAAATGCCATCCAAATACTCCAAAAAATCCAAAATCAATACCAAAATGTCCGGATATTTAAATCTGAAATAAATCCATCAATCATTTAAAGCAAAATCCATCCACCCTCCGCAACAGTTTGCCGAGGTGGACAAATCAAAATTTACTTCTGCTCACAAAGAGCCAAATGCCTAGTCGAAAATATCACTAGGATCCATTCTCAAACAATCTCTTGCCAGTAAGGACGTGGTACGTGTCCTCTAACCGGCAGTTTCGTCGCCAAATGGCACTGCAGGTAAACGGTTATGACCCGGGGCCATCTGAACCGAGTGGTTTTGTCGCCAAATGGCACCACAGATAGCGGTTATGGCCAGAGCCAATACGCTCCTTAGTGGCGTTAAATCCTTGAGATATGAATCAATATGATATGATCGATAGGGCACAAAGCCCTCTGTTAGTTAAGGTGGATTCAAATTTGTTCCCTTAGACAAACATTCATCCCAGGTCTGCAAGGTCCCCTTGGACGAAGCAACCCATGGCTGCCGACAAGGATCCTTCTATCTGGTTGGGTCGACTACCTCCTCTGACTAAGTAGACCAGGGATCACGATGGCCCGGGACGATGGAACCATGGGATCTTGATCGGGTCTATCATCCATTCCCCCACCATCCGCTTTAAGTGCAAGATGGTGCAATTTCTATTTTAAATATCTCAATCCTTCAACATCTAAACTTTCCAAACCTTTCTAAATACCCAAAGTCAAACCCAACTCTCCAATACTAATGTCTATTGCTGCTACTATATGCCTGATACTAAGTATCTATGGATACAATGTATCTAATTGACGATTAGCCTTAATCGAAAGTTCTCTCTCGTGATCGGGAGGGGTAATTAACTATAGGGGCTTGCGCCTATAGGAAACCAGAACTCGGATCATAAAGTCCTTGCAAAATGAGGGCGAAATCTATGGGTAGTGTCTTATCTACAAACCCATCTGCCTTTCAAAATTTACCCCGGAACCTATCAGTTAAAACTCCATCGCCAAATATAAAAAAGAAAAGCGGGCAGAGGCCGAGGCCGAATTTTCGGAGCCCACAGATTTCCCACACCGAAATATCTCTTAGCAAGTTTAGAATGGGTACTGTTAACAATAGAATTTTGTCGAAATGGTTGTAATTTGACCATAACTAAATCACCTATTGATATTGCAAATCTCTACAGTTGCGATTGACCATAATTTTCATTCGATGTTTTGCTTGAAGTAATTTTTATCGTAGAGTTTGGAGAAGGGTATTTCTATCCATTAAATGAGTATCACTGGCGGGAAGGTCGAAAGTTCCAGGAGTGTAGGAATGAATATTTGGAGGAAGTCGACCATAAACAACTTGAAATGGAGACATTTTAATGGATGTATGATAGGATGTATTATAGCGTAATTATGCCCAACAAAGAAAAGAGGACCATAACTTAGGTTTTAGAGGATATATAAGCACGCAGATACTGTTCTAAACAATGATTGAGAACCTCTGTTTGGCCATTTGTTTGCGGGTGATAAGAAGAGATAAATGTAATGTGGTACCATTTAAACTAAAGAGTTGTTGCCAAATGTTACTTAAAAATATACTATCATAATCGGATATAATGGTTTTGGGAAAATCTTGTAAGCAAACAATCATATGTGCAAAAAGATAAGCAACTTTAGAAGAAAAATATTTGGAAGGTAAATGGCCAAAATATAAACGATCAACGACTATCAAAATTGAAGTATAACCATTACAATTAGGTAGACCATTGATTAAGTCCATAGATAAGTCTTCTCAAATTTGTGAAGGTATTGATAGAGGAGATAAAAAGGCTGCCAGAGGTAGTGTATAATATTTGATTTCTTGACAAGTAAGACATTTACTAACAAATTCAGCAACATCTTGATGAAGGCCAGGTCAGTAAACATTAGTCGAAATTCGTTTGATTGTCTTAAGAACATCTTGATGGCCTACAAGAGGTGAGGAATGAAATTTTGTGAGGATTTGATGTTTAAGGGAAAGAATCTTTAGAGAGGTGAATACGACCTTTATAATAAATAATATGGTCACAAAATTGATAAAGTGTATTAGAGAGTTATTCGTTAGAAAGCTGAGAAGCAATATCAAGAATATCTGGAGAGTGAAGTGATTCATTTTGTAGGTCTTTAAATAGGGAAAGAGAAAATATAGTTAAGTTTAGTAAAAAGAAGAAGTCAAATGGTTTTTTGGTGTCTAGATAAGGAATCAACGATGATATTTGTTTTTCCTTGGCTTATATTCGACGAAAATTGAACCCTAAAAGCTTGCGAAGATGATGATGTTGAATCAGGTGTTTGGATGACTTGAGTTAGAAGTTCTCATAAGCTTTGATGATTAGCACGAATAATAAGTTCATTGCCTAATAAATGCTGTCATCATTTGGAAATGGCTTTAGTAATAGTATATAATTTTCTCATGTAAGTCAATGAAGTCGAGAGTTTTGGGCATAATTTTTTGCTTTAAAAAAGAAATCTGATGATTATTTTGTAAAAGAACCACATCGACATTATATGCATCTGTTTCAAGAATGAAAGTTTGCGTGAAATCAGGTAAGGTTTAGATTGGTGCAGATATCATAGTTAATTTGTGAGTTTGAAAAGCGGGTAAGTCTTTGTTATCCCATTTGAAACATTACTTTTTTAGAAGATTGGTTAATGAAGCAGCTATGGAAGCATAACGTGATATAAATTATTGATAATAGTCCGTGAACCCTACGAATGAACGCAATTGGCGTAAAGAGGATGGAACTGGCCAATTAGTTATAGCTGTAATTTTAGTAGGGTTAGGTTAGGCGCATATTGTAGGAACAAAATGACCTAGGTATTCAATGGGAGATTGACAAAATTGACATTCATTAAGTTTTAGAAAAATGTGATGTGTTTGGAAGTATTGAACAACCCGAGTATGGTGATCAACATGGAGTTGGAGGGTGGGGTTGTATATCAAGATGTCATCAAAGAAGATTATAACGAATTTGCGATGGAATGAACGGATGATATGATTCATTAAAGCTTGAAATATAAATGGATTATTAGTTTGCCCAAAAGGCATAATTAGAAATTCGTAATGTCCCTCATGAGTTCGAAAGATAGTTTTATGAATGTCGTGAGGATGCATTCGAACTTGATGATAGCTTGAACGTAGATCGAGTTTAGTAAATATAGTAGCTCCATGAAGTTAGTCTAAGGTAGGGAAATGAAATTTATGTTTAATAGTAACCGTATTAAGGGCTCTATAATCAACGCAGAAATGCCAAGTGCCATCCCATTTTTTAACAAGTAAAACTGGACTAGAAAAAGGGCTATGACTATGACGAATAATGCCGTCATGAATCATTTTGTAGACCAATTATTCCATTGCATCTTTTTGGAAATGTGGGTAACAATAAGGCCGGATGTTAACGGGTTTAGAAAATAAAGAAATGTTAATATGATGATCAATAGTGCAAGGTGGTGATAGGCCTTGGGGAGGTTGAAATAAATGTTGGAATTGTTTGAGGAGAGTAGAGATGGAAAGGAGTAATGGAGTTGTGAGTTTATCAAGGCAGTTAGTCAATTGTTGGAAGGGGAGAAAGAAACGAGATCTATGACGTGTGATTAAATGGTGGGTGAATGAGAAATGATTGCATGAAGCTGGTTAAAGGAAATATGATCATGTTGTAATTATGGAATCACATGGTGAGGTTTTGACATGTTTGCCTATTAGAGTAATATGATTTTTTTTTTAATTATGGAATCACATGGTGAGGTTTTGACAATATTATAAAACCAATCCTAAAGATTATAGCCAATTGCATGCCAAGAACGATATCATCCCCATGTATGGATAGAATGATTAGATCTAAATAGACCTGGTAGCTTTGAATGAGAATGTTAAATAGCAGACATTTAGAATTACATGATAATAAGTTGTCATTGTCTACAGAAACGTTAAATTGGTAATAAGGTGCTCTGGAATGAAATTATGCTACCACTATGTGGGCTTCGAAAACTCGGCCCTGGCCTCCGCCTGCTTGTTTGCTTTTCTTTTCTTCAGCGAGGGAGTTTTAACGGAATAAGTTCCGGGGTAAATTTTGGGAATGCAAATGAATTTGTAGATAAGACACTACCCAGAGATTTCGCCCTTATTTTGCGAGGACTTTATGATTCGAGTTTTGGTTTCCTATATGCGCAAGCCCCTATAGTTAATTACCCTCTCCCGGTAATGAGAGAGAACTTTCGATTAAGGCTAGTCATCAATCAGATACGTAAAGAATAGGTGTTATCTGGCATATAGTAGCAGCATGGGTTGAAGGATATTGGAGAGTTTGGAAATTTGAAGATTTTGGAGGATTTGATATTTAAAATAGAAATTTTACCATCTTATAGTTAAAGCGGATGGTGGGGGAATGTATGATAGACCCGATCAAGATCCCATGATTCCGTCATCCCGGGCCATCGTGGTCCCTGGTCTACTTAGTCAGAGGAGGTAGTCGACCCAACCTGACAGAAGGATCCTTGTCGGCAGCCATGGGTTGCTTCGTCCAAGGGTACCTTGTAGACCTGGTCCAAGGGTACCTTGTAGACCTGGGGTGGATATTTGTCTAAGGGGACAAATTTAAATCCACCTTAGCTAACAGAGAGCTTTGTGCCTATCGATCATATTCTATTGATTAATATCTCAATGATTTGATGTCAATAAGGAGCGTATTGGCTCTGGCCATAACCGGTATTCCATGGTGCCATTTGGCGGCAAAATCACTCTGTTCAGAGGGCCCCGGGTCATAGCCGTTTATCCTGCTGTGCCATTTGGCGGCAAAATCGCCGGTTGGAGGACACGTACCACGTCCTTATTGGCAGGAAATTATTTGAGAATGAATCATAATGATATTTTCGACCAGGCATTTAGCTCTTTGTGAGCTGAAGTTATATTTGAATTTGTCCACCTCGGCAAATTGTTGCGGAAGGTGAGTGAATTTTGCTTTAAGTGATTTATGATTGAATTTCAATTTTAAATATTTTTGGGATTTTGAGATTTTTTTTTGGATTTTTGTGGGTATTTGTGATAGCATTTGAAAATATTTGAAGGTGTTTGTGAACCCATCTGGTTGAGATTTTCGTTAAACACGGCCATCATCGGGGTGTATGGGGTCATTTCCATTTGTTGATTGAACCTTGTCGACTCGGCCGAGCTGTTGACCGAGGATCGGGTTTCTCGTAGGCTTTATGACCTTGAGAATGAATTTCTTTTGTTATAGATCTTGAAGGCATAATATGAATGTATAAGATAAATATTCCGGTCAACTTCGTGACCGCATATTTATCTTATGGTTCAAATCCTGTCCACTCCTGTTTACCTGCTTAGGAGGATCGGATTTCGTAGGCTTTATGCCTTTGTTAGTAAATTCTCTTGATTATAGGTCTTGACGGCCTAATATGAATGCAATAAAATAAATATACCGGTTGTCGCGACCGTATACTTGTTTGTTGGTTCGAACCTTGTCTACTCCTATTGATCAGTATAGAAGGATCGTGTTCGAATTTGAATTCACTTATTAACCCGCGCAGCATCCCTAGACGTCACGTGTGTATCAATAACACGCTCGCCGGGGCCCATGCGGGTGTTTTAGAATTTCATTGATTTGACATACCCCTTTGTGTACCTATATGTATATAAGTTATGGTGCATGTGCAGGGGTACACTGAAATAATTGTAGTTGTGGAGGTAATCGCCATTTGAGTACACAACATTTCATTTAAGAGCTTATACACGTCTTCTGTCCGCTAGTACGAGTGTTGTGGATCCGGTGACGGGGCGTTGTAGATTGTAGACGCCTTATGTCTGCTTGTATAAGTGTTGCAGATCCGGTGGCGGTATGGTCTTGATGTTATGAGGCATCTCCTCATCTTGATGTTGACTCCCTTTTCTCATACACCAGGGATGTCCTTCTTAAAATTCGTGGCCACTGCCTTGAAAGGGAATCTTTTCAAGCTCTTTAGTGTAATAGACTTGTCACTTTCTATGTTTGTGGACACCAGAACTATTTTCTTCTTAAGTATAAGATTAAGAAGAGACATTGGAACACCAGGAAGTTTAGTTCTAATTTATTCAAACATCTCTTCCATTCTGCCAGGAGGTGTCCTTTTTCTGTACATCGGGTTGCCCTTATACCCGACGTACTCGTAGATCTTGGTCACCGTTGTCGTAGGTGACATTTGTACTTGTGTCCACAAGGGTTTGCTGTACTTACGATATACCCATTGTTGTTACCTACAAGTGGCTTGTGTTTGTTTGTAGGGACCCGTTGTATCCACTACAATCTCTTGAAAATGTTCGTAGGAGAGCCATTTATACCAGTATCATATCTACCTTTCACCAATCTCAGGTGGTTTTGATGTACTTGCTTGTAAGGATGAATCTTCTACTATCAATTGACAATATTGCCATCTCAATCTACATGCAACATTGCTTGTGCTTTGAGTTCTTCATTGTTGCATATAGAAGACATTTATATTCTTTACAGTGGATTGAAATTATGTGGACTTGATTGAATATCATTATTCATATGCAATGAAAGGATTGTTGCATTCGTATCTTGTCCATCATTAATGCAGGTGGGAGATACCCGTACATTCTACAGTTAATTGTTATTACTTATAAGCACAATGCTTTTGACCTCGTAGGAACTGTTGCAGAAGTCCACTGCATCTGTCGTTGTATAAACCAGCATCATTCATTGTGTGCTTATGTATTCAAGTATTGATGATTGGTCTTTGTTTGTGATTGCTCAGATGTTATGAATTGAGTATTGCTTCTTGTTTGTATACATCAAGGTCTTGTTCGTCACGAGTCCCCTGCTTGTTTGCTTGTATTTGTTTGAATGCATTAGATTGTCATTTAACATTTGAATCTTGATTTTTATTATGCATTTTAGGATTTGGGATTCCATTTCTTGTAGTTTAATTCAAATCCAAGTCCCCTGTTGTTCGTACAAGTCCTCTGCACATTTTAGTTCAAGTTCTGTGCATTTCTGTTCAAGTACAAGTCTTCTGCATTGTTGCCCAAATGATGTCTTCTTATTGTTTAGGCTTTGTATGCTTCAGTGAAAATTTCGACAGCATCCCGGCATATGCCCCATTTGGGGAAAAGTAGGGGAGCTGGGCCTTCCCACCACGTTACTCGAGCGTGTATGGTAGGTGTCCTTAGACACCGCGGACGTATATTTTTTCATCCCACAACTCTACAAGAGCTTGTATGGGGCCTTCAACAGTACCCGTACGAGAACACCAGTGGCTCTCCCTGTCACGCTACAAGAGTGTGTATAGGGCTTACCCACCTCGCCGTATGCGTCGCACCGGACTCCCTCCTACCGTGCTACAAGAGCGCGTATAGGTGGTTCTTCAGTCCGACATAAATGCCAAAAATGGGATTTAGAATATTGTACCTTTCGTAGCGGTATCGACGGTGCTAATGTTGAGGTCGAGGACTGTCCCCACCACGCTACAAGAGCGTGTATAGGGCTTACCCGTCTCGTCGCACCGGATTCTCCCCCACCGTGCTACAAGAGTGCGTATAGGGGGTCCACTGGCGCGCTAGGCGCGTCGAGGACGGGGTTTAAGTTAGAAATTTATACCTTGGGGCCCGGTGAGGTGGATCGACGGTGGAGGCTCATGAATCGAGGCGAGAGAAGGCATGCATTTTCAAATTAACCATTAATTATTTTTAATTACAATTAATGTTATTTAATTATAATAGATTATAACTAAAAATAATTAAAAAATTAATTAAAATTAACTATAATTAACTATTTAATTATAATTAATTTATTAATTATAATTAATTATAATTAGTTATGACTAATTATAATCAATAATAATTAATAGTAATTAATGATAATTAATAGTTAAATATAATTAATAATAACTAATAATATTTAATTATAATTAATATAATGAATAATTAATTATAACTGAAAATAATTATTAAATTAATTATAATTAATATTAGTTAATTAATAAAATTAAAACAAATAATCTCTCCCTCTAGAGTCTTTGGTTCGGCGGATACGAGATTTGGCCGAGAAGTCTGCGGCAAGGGAGAAAGTTACCTACACAACAAGCGAGCTTCAGTTGTAGTTTCCGATCAAAATATCATAACTTCCGTTTCAACAGGAATAGGAAGTCCTCGTCGGAGTCGGAGTTGGAGAAGCACGAGGAAAGGGGGTAGTAACTTCACAACGAACGAACACCTGTTGTTGCTCCGATCAAATGCCGTAACTTCCGACCCAGCAGGAAGGAAAGTCGCTAAAGGAGCGGAGTCGACCAGCGCTAAGGAGCCGAAGAATCGTGTGAAGGGAGAGGGGGAACCAGCAAACTCCTGTTTTGCCTCTGATCAAAACGTCAGACTTCCGATCCGACGGGAAGGGAAAGTCGTGGAAGGAGCACGGTCGAACATCGGGCTCCCTTTGTTGCTTCCGTCGAAGATGTCGTAGCTTCCGATTAGGAGGGAAAGTCGTCGGGGTGAGCGAAGTCGAGCAGCACGAAAGAGCTGAAGAATCGCGTGAAGGGAGAGAGGGAACCAACGAGCTCCCGTTTCGCCTCTGATCAAAACGTCGGACTTTTGATCCAACGGGAAGGGAAAGTCATGGAAGGAGCACGGTCAAACATCGGGCTCCCTTTGTTGCTTCCATCTAAGATGTCGTAGCTTCCGATCCGGAGGGAAAGTCGTCGGGGTGAGCGAAGTCGAGCAGCACGAAAGAGCCGAAGAATCGCATGAAGGGAGAGAGGGAACCAACGAGCTCCTGTTTTGCCTCTGATCAAAACGTTGGACTTCCTATCCGGCGAGAAGGGAAAGTAGTGGAAGGAGCACGGTCGAACAGCGGGCTCCCTTTGTTGCTTCCTTCTAAGATGTCGTAACTTCCAATCCGGAGGGAAAGCCGTTGGGGTGAGCAAAGTCGAGCAGCACGAAAGAGCCGAAGAATCGCGTGAAGGGAGAGAGGGAACCGACAGCCTCATTCCTTCGGGTATTTAACGACGAACGAGGAGATCGTGGGGAGAGAGGCGAAGACATGTGAAGAAGCGACGTTCGAACGTGCGCGGGATGGCAATGACAAGTACGGACGTTCTTTTTTTTTTTTTTTTTTTTTTAATTTCATTCAGCAGGTCAACACACTTACATTTAATATGTGCACATTATGATTATTATTAGAGCCTATTAATTTGAAAGAATGATGATTAAATTGTCCGGTTAAAGCATTAAGATTGATTTCGGGTTAAGGATTTGAATTTTCCTCATTGATAGAAGAGAGGAAAGAGTCATCCACTAAGGTAGAGTCATATGTGCTAAGGAGAGGGAATTTATTTGGGCTACAATATTGGGGTCCAATTTAGCGTCACAATGACATAGACCTTTTTCGAAATTGAATTTCTGTCGGTGAAAGTTTTCGGATTGGAAGATTTGGAGGCTTAGATATAATTGTGGTAGAAGAGGGAAGAGAGATGAGAAATGGGAGGGTGATGAATTGGTTGAATTGATGATAGTATGTAAAGAATTAGTAGTATTTTTGAAAGGAAGAGTGGATGATTTTCGGCAAGAGGAAAGTATAGGAAAAAAATCTTGAATTTTGGCTTCGTGACGACGTGCTAATTTTATAGCATCTAAGAGGGCAGCAGGTTGGACAAGAAGAAGTTCATGGCGAATTTCTTATTTAAGGCATTCTATTAAATAACTAATTAGTGTGGATTTAGATAAATTAGGGGTTTTAAAAGTTAGATTTTCAAATGCAAATTAGTATTCGAGGACATAATTTTGTTGAGTTAGTTTAGAAAGATTCCCATGTAAATCTTTGTATGTGGATATACCAAAGCGTTGTTGTAAGAAAAGGATAAAGTTAGGTCAAGAGAATAATTGGCCTTTCCTACGCAGCCATTGATACCGAGTAGTTGTTGGGTCTTCTAAGTGGAAAGACGCGATGCAAACACGATGGCCTTCGGGGGTAGTATGATAATCAAAATATTATTGTGCCTTTCCAAGTTTCTACAGCCGTTCCATTAAAATGAGGAAGTTCAATTTTTGTGGTTTTTAGGAAAGAGTGAGGGGAGATTGGTGATGAGAAGGGTTGTGGTTGCCCGATCTAAGAATGCCAGATGATGATCGAAAGTCTTGATGGGGTAAGAAATGTGGTTAGTCAATACATATGGAGTCAAGGCGTTTGTCCACAGAGTCCATGAAAGCATGGAATTGTGGAGAATCGTGCCAATGGATGCACATTTGATAGGCTTTATTATATACGTGTCAGTAACAATTTGATGAACTTTTTTTCAGAATGTATCCTAACTTGTTGAGAGACCATTTGATAGGCTTATTAAAGGATCAAGAAAGTTAGGCACCTTTAGAGTAGGTGTGAACTCCCAAAGAAAGAGAAGAGAGAAGAAGAAACTAGAAATTTTATTCTATATGCCTTTGTTTACAAGTGGTAGTGTTAGGTAGACCAACAAGTTATTAGACCTGGTCTACCTAAAACAAATAAATAAAATAATAGACTAGTTGTTTCTTATATATGTGGACCCATGTTATTTATGTAACTAAAATAATGTTGTTGTCATCTTGCATATGATTATTCCTTCCTATTTGATAGACTTTTGTGATTATTGGATGTTCCATCTTGCTTGTAGCCCATTCTACATATTTGGATTGTACAATTTTCAGATCCAAAATAATATGCTAAAAAAGATTCAAATGGAACATACCTCCAAAAGATAGACTGGTAATTAGTCCCCTACTTAAGAATCCTTAGTGTTACCATATCCCCTTACTTGCTAAGCAATTGCTAATGAACATAACCAACATTAGAAAGCTCCTTAGAAATTTTAATATAAATGATTGAAGAATTATGATAAATACTATTATCTTTAGTCTTCATTTTTTTGAAAGTTTGGGACCTTTGGGTACAACACTTATTGTGTTATTTTAACATTATTAATTTTTGATTTAAAGTTTGGTTGAAGTTTAAACTGTACTCATTAGAATGATCAAATAGATGACAATAAGTATAATAATATGGGGATTTTTAAACAAAACTTCTTGGAAATGCCCATTCTTAAGAGATCCAACCTTGCATTTGGTGTCATATGATAGGAAATACTTGAGTTCTCAAGTATTTCTAACCCAAACCAGTAAATATACAGCAGCCAACTGCTGTCCACAGCAGCAAAACAGCAGGAATTCGGTGAAAACGCAGCAGGAAATAGGGAAAAGCAGGAGAAAAACACAAGATATTGCTTGTATTTCACTAGAAATCAAAGAAAGCAGCAAAGATACAATATGTTCTTCAATCCGAGAGGAAGAACAACTCTCCACGATCTCCGGCAAAGCCAAGAGCCCAAAGCAAACCCTAGATCTCAAAGAGAAAACTCAAATTCAAGATGATCCCCTAATTCCCCCCCAAACTCCT
>NW_021319944.1:852881-888721 GCF_001605985.2 Dendrobium catenatum | reverse complement strand
CCTGTAATTTGGTTCGACTCCAATTGCAATGTTTTTATGATGATTTTAGAATTGAAAAGGGGGGGCGGGGGGGATTTCCAACCTAAAGTATGAGAGAAGGGTAGAAAAAATTTAAACACATTAACCCTCATCATTTTTAAGGACCAAGGAAAGTTGATGACAAGGTTTTAATATAGTTGTTATCAATCTAGTTTGATTGCAATTGTGAACTTATATGCAGGAGGATATCTATCTCACAAACTTAAAACTTATCTAATTTATTTAATACTTAATTATGATAATTAATAAAATGTTATTCATGTTAGTTGCAAAGCTGTGATTGATTTGAATCATCATTCACACCTAAAATAGTGGTTTTTTTGCTAGATCTCCCTCTTTGAAATATTTTTCCAGAAGTTTAGTTTATCCAATACCATTCATCCCAACTTAAAATGGTTTATAAAAATATCTAGTAGGGTCCATACAGTTTAGGATATCAAAACCCAATATTTGCGGTTTTTAGTTATCAAACCCCTACCTGGAGATTCTTCCAATTTTTGACAAGTCTCATTTAGTTTTCCTGAAAATGATATATTGGGGTTAGCATTTTCTCAGCGCAAAGCACAATGCAATGAACTATGATTATTTTTTTATTCGATGTAAGCGACACCTTTATTATTTAAATTAGTTGTCTTGTGTCTATGAAAAGACCAATGATTGGAAAGCTAAAGAAAGAGAAATTAAATATATGAAGAACGAAATGATGCAATAATACATGAAAATCAGAATAGTTATAAGAGGCCACACTTTGAGTGAAAGTTGACTAAAAAGATGCTGTAGAACTGTAATTGATCCCTAAAACTAGTGATCGAGAGCTTAAATGAGAATGGGGTTCAAGGTGTACAAGAAGTGATCACAATTGAGAGCTGCGAGGAGAAGTGAAAGCTTGAGAGATTAGAGGGAGAGGAGATTGACTGATTGAGAGGGACTAAGAGAATGAGAGATTATTTCCTTCATGCCCCAAATATTTATAGCGTGATCACCTACAAAGCCATGTGTGAGTGGCAACAAGTTAGGTCCAAAGTCACACTTAAGCTAGGCACATCAGAAAAATGTACAACACCCTTCCAATGCACTGTAACACTTGGCTTCTTAAGTGCACTTTTAACAACATTGTTTGGGCCGTTGGGGGTAGCATGTTAGTTGGTTAGAAGCATTTTCTTCTTGTTACTTTCGAAGTTGTGCATGGAAATTACTAATTATAATTGGTTGCTCCAATCTTATCTTGTTTTGCTTTTTTCGGCTTAGGAATGGCAAATTTGTTGACTGCAAACACTATAACATTCTGAATTTTTATCCATTAAAACCTTTGGCCACATGGAAGTATCAAATACAGCTTAATTCTTTAAGAAAAGCAGTGTTCTTGGTTTTCCTAATCACGTGCTTTTATGGAACACTCAATTAGGCTGATGCTACAAGATGCATACTAACATACTATTCAAATGAGAAATGTTGTATGGTTTTGCTTGTTTTATGTTTATGCTGTTGTTTTAGATTTTTATTTTTATATTAGCATTGATATAATTGATCCGGGGATCAAATCATGAAGTGGATGGTCAATCCGACAATCCATCCCCAAAAGGTCCATAGAATGAAGCTATCTTCATAAATTGGGCATCACATATTGGAAAGCTCAGAGGAATCATGTTTTTTGAAGTTTTATTGTTTTAATGGCCTGATTTTCTTATGCAAATTGAAGACATTGGTGATTCTCAGATTTTATTGTTTAGATTGAAGAGGATTTTGTTAGGATTCCATAGGCGTGATTGGATCTTAAGTAATATATCATATGAGGGAGATGAAGGCTTTGCAAATCGGATCATTGGATCAAATTTCAGATAACTACAGGATATAGTTCAAATTAAAATTTTCAACTTGTTTTGATAAAATTGTATTTGGATTTAAATTCAGATTTGGATAATTGCAGTTGGATTATCCAGTTGAATTATTGTTTAGTTTAAACTTATTTAGGTTATTATTATAGACGTTGTTTCCTTTCTTTGTGAACTTTATTTTGGAAATAAATGTGTTTGTGTGTGCTGTATTTCTCAATAAATCGGTTTAAGTTTCTGCAATAAATTAATTGGTCTATAAGTTCTTTCGTTCCCTTATTTTCTCTTCCGGGCATTGTAGCATCAGTAGTTCTTCAGCTTTTTCCCTTTGTAGCTGCTGTTTTTCATGCCAATTGCTGCCTCATTTCCTCAATTTTGCCCGCTGCTGCATTTCAACTCCCTAATTGCTGCCTTACACTGTTGCTATATGCGCTTCCCTCAGCTCCAGCCACCAAATGCTTTGGCTGCTGCTTGCTGCTAATTGCTGTTGGCAGCTGTTGTTTGCTTGCTATTGACTCACATTAACTTCAGCCGACGCCATCAAGGAATACAGCTGCTGCCCAGACTTTGCTACAGGCATAATTAAGTTGCTATTTGCTTGCCTGTGCGTGGGAAGGCAAAAACAACTTCCCTTGTGCTGTAGGGAGAAATTAAGTTGTTTGCGTGGGAAGGAAAAACCAACAAGACTTACCGCTATCCATTGCGGCAAAACCAACAAAACTTGTTACTGTCTGGTGTAGTAAAAGCTTAAAAAAATTGGGTTTAAGTGCTGTCTACAGCAAGAGGAGAAAACAGTGAAGGGAAATCATCTACAGCATGAAACAACGGTCAATATACCTTTAATTGATTGAAAGATCAATAAGGTACCTTCAAAAAAATACCTAAAATCTTTTCTAGCATGGTTTGTATAGAATGAGCTAAGTTCATTTCCAATTATTCTCAAAATTCAAATCTTGATTGATATGGATAAAACCAGTCATCATGCACTGCATAATCCGTGACTTGGTCAAGTATCCAGTGAAGCCCTCACCGAGTGCCCATAAAAACAATAGTGGTTAGATAAGACACAAAAATCCCATTCATTGAAGGAACCCATGAATTTCTAGACCAAATATCCATAAATGGTGGTAAGATACTAGAAACTCCAAAACAAAATCATGGAATTGTTATCTCTAGCAGTAAGATGAACAGTAGGTGCTATAGGATTACAATGAGCCACGTCTTTTACATAGCCAACTAAAAATCCACTTGAAGTCAAATGACGTAGGATTTAAACTAGGTATCAAACACAAACCAAACTGCTTGAGTCTATACGCCAAAACCATATATGCAAACCTAGCAGTAGGGAATCAAATTAATCAAAAGCAAAATCCTTTCTTATAGAAAGTCATCATAGGCATGCCCAAGATACTTGTAATTAAAAAAAATATAAAATAAAATAAAAACCCTAAGTAATTTTTTTCCTTTAAATTAGTTATTTTATTTTCATTTTTATTGAGTCTCAAGATGTAAATCTCCATCATATTTGTTTGGATTGGATAAATTTAGCTATATCATAAACTGAACATTTCATACTCATCAAGTAAGTCATGTTGTATATTTTGTGTTTTTTGCAAAGTAATGTATTAGTGAACACATTGATTTGTCATATTAATACACTAGATATCGTTAGAATTCTTCATCAGGATGGACACATTTTTACTATTCAAAAAAGCTTCAAGCAAAAAACTAGACCTATCTGACTAAGTTTTGGATAGAATTCACTAGCATTCGATGGAAGAAGTGGGAACTGTGGTTCATGAAGTAAGGTCAATTAGATACATTGAAGATTAAATTAGTTCCAAAATTTCTTGGAATTCCTAATTTTCAGGCGTTACTTTCAATGGGCTATTAAATTTTAACTGACTTTCTTTTCGAGCTTTTGATTTTTAAAGGTTATTAAGGAAGCGTTTCTAAATTTAAAAGCATCTTTACTTTGTACCTGGACATAAATTTCATTTATCACATGTTGTTGTCAACATAAAGCTTATAATTACCGTAATTAGCAGCTAATTTTTTGATAATATCTCATGCAAATCATGTATATGTTGTGCAAATTATTATAACAACGAACTAGGCTTAAATCCAATAAGAAATTCAATATGATCTATATATTTTTAAACTTGTTGTCATATGAACTCTTTGCAATCTTAGCCATTGGCAATATAAAATATCAACTAGATGCATGTTTTTGATTAAACAACATGACATATTACTCGAACTTATGTTCACTACTTTAATCATCCATTAATTTGTGGATGATATGCCATTGAAATTTTAAGTTGTTCTCATATTTTTTTTCCAAATGTTTTTTTTTAATTAACTCATGAATTTTATTTCTACCAAACTTAATTATTTTAGGCAAGGTAACCCATACAATTTTACCACTTCATTAAAATATTATTTAGTAATGTTCCATTTAGATAGACGATCTACCACTACAAAAATAAAATCATGATTTTGTAAAGTTCATGATAAACTTAGGACAATCCATACATCCTCCCATGTCTTTATATGAAATAGACCAAGGTGTTTAAAGCATGGTGTTATGTTTTTTTCTCTTTTATAGTTTTGCAAATCCTACATCATGAAACAATACAAGCCACATATTTTTTTAAAATTAGATCTTAACATCTAACTCTGACCATTGTTATGATTTTATCTCTCCCAAAATGTTCAAAAACACCCCAACATGTAATTCTAAATCGAGATATGAATATAAACACAGATACCCTTAAAAAATAATGATTAAATCGTAGTCTTTGTTGAGCATAGAATTTTGTCTTGCTGGTCAGAGTGAAGTGCAAACTCTTTTGCAAACTAGTAATACCTTCAATAAGGAAGAGCCTGCACAATAATAATACAATTTTCAATTATAGTTTGAATATTCATTTTTAGTTTTATTTAATTTCTTAGTAAATAAAGCAATGGTGTGATCCTCATGGTTTGTCACTCCTCACAAGAAGCCTCAGATGTTTTATTGAAGTCACATTACATAAGCACGTGTATTTTGTTGGTCTCTTCTGGATCTTAACAAAGGCAAAATTAACTTATTTAGTCTATTTAAATTCCTTTTTTTAAAATGAACCACCTATAAAAATAGCCAAATCACAAATTCTTTGAATAATATGAATATTAGTATATGTTGATCAATCATTAATTACTTAAATTTTTATCAGAATCAATATATGATGGCACAAAACAATAAATGATATCACAAAACAACATTTCATCATATTTAGCTATAGTTTCTCAGCTTGCAACTCTTCAAAGACTTTCCCAATATGCACCCAATGTTATCAAAGGCAATTGGGGAGCTCTTCTAGGTGCCCCTGCAAGGTGATGTGAGGTTCTAGTGCGTCAAATATCTTCCAAGTCGCACCACCATTAATTCACCACCTAGGCAAGCTCTTTGGTTAAAGGCATTATCTTCTAGGCACTCGCCAATTGCCTCAATGATGCATATTTTTTTTAATTATTTTATATAGCTTACACAATCATGTTATAAGATAGAGATGGAAAGGGAGTATAGGTGATGAAGAAGATAAAATAGATATTAAAAAAGATTAGATTAATCTTATGCAATAAAAGTTACCAAATTAGGTTATATTTTGTTGTTTGAACTTGAAATTTAACTTTTGGCTATTTTGTGTACTTTGTTTTAGATAATCTATTTGGCAATGTTGTCATTTTAGTATTTTGGATGAATAAATTTTAAAATGTATATTTTTTTTTGCCTTCTAAATTTAATATTTTATTATAAATATTATACTCTTCAAAATTTTCCTCAGAATTAAAATTTGTGAAATTTTTTGTTGCCTTTGTTCAGATTGGTACTTAGTACCTTGGGCATTGGGTAACCATACTTCCTTAAGAGTGCATGATGCCTTTAGTATGATTGGATGTATCAAATGTTCATATCGTTTTCCTATAAAGCAGAATATGATCGAAGTAAATGATAAAAAATTTCTTAATAAGTTGCTACAAGACATGATTCATTATTTTTATGTAAATTCTAGTGCATTGGTTAAATCACAGACATCATCAACCATTCAAGTCATACATATTTTATCTTTAAGGAAAATTTGTATCAACATTTTTCACGATTGTAAGCACATATCTTCATCAACAGTCATTTAATTTGGAAAAAGCTCATTTTCTACAATTATTTTTCTATATTACTACTGCCTTCAAATACAAGATTATGGTTATTGATGCTGATCTATAGTCTTAAAACAACTTGATGATTTAATTTAATCAATTTTTCTGAAGATTCAATTGTTGCTCAAATTTTTTGATGAATAGATAGATGGTTTGTAATACCCCTTGAAGTAATATTTTTTTTAACTCAGTCCCATTGAAATTAATGATTTTTTTTTTAAATACTGCTACTACATGGAATTAATGAATCAGTTATCTTATTATTTAGACTTTTTATTTGGGTTCTATTTTTATATGCTGAATCTTGAAGTTTTATCAAATTTGACATCAAGCTTATTTTATTGTGGAAGTTTAAAATGTTTCCTTTCACATAAACTGGGATGGGTTAGTGGTTGTGCAAGCTGTGTCATTTATGATGTAGATGGGGGTGCTTGCATGTGTGTTGCTTTCTTGCTATTTCTTTTCATTGTGTTGATTAAAAATGAATTATTTTGGTTTGCCAAGTGAATACAAAATGCATGAAAAATAAGGCAACAAAAAATTTGTTTGGAAAATTGTGTCAAACCTCTTAGAAGGGAAATCTTTTCTCAACAAAAAGGGCACAAAACCACAGTTTTAGGCTACCTAAATTTGATATTACACTATATATGGTATTTTCCAAAGAAATAACTGCCAAAGTTTAGGTTTCGTTTGGGATTGTATTTGGCCGCTGTTTTTTTTTTATGTTTTCAAGAAATTTTTGTACTAGAAAGTTACTTTAGAAAGTTGTAATAAAGTTATCCCAAACGAACTTAGTCTTCGTTTGCGACGGCTTTCTTACTGCTTCTTAAATTAGTTTTTTAATTTTTGTACTAAAAAGCTGCTTTAAGAAACAGTAAGAAAGCCCTCCCAAACGAAGCCTTAATCTGATTCGTACCTTTTGCATTTCCATGATAGTATTATTTTTGAATATTCTGAACTCAGAAAGGTATTCCGTACGTATGCCTAATCCCTTTAGATGGTTTGTTGAATCATTAAGTGTTACATGTGCGTTTGATGATTAAAGTGGCATTTTTGTTTGAAGAGAATAGGAAATGGTGTTGTGCAGGAGCAAAAGAAATAGTGACATTAAAGAGGTCGGACCTATTCAATAGTGTAGGTTCCAGATAAGATTGATAGTAAGGTCACAAGAAGAATGACATTAAATACTCTGATGTCGGTTTCCTGATGCTTAGTTGGAATATATAAGCAGTTAAATGGACACATCATACATCTGTGGCTATGAAACTGTTTCCTCATTTATATCTTCTCTATCTATAACATTAATGTTTTTTTTTTTCTAATTTTTCTAAATAATTTCCGTTCCGCTTATCTTTCTTTTGAACTCTCCTTTATTCCTTAAGTCTTACTACTGCTTTCATTACATAGAAACATTTAGCTTACTGTTAATTTTGGATAATTAGAAATGACTGTATTCTTACTGTTTCTTTCCTACTGTATTAACTATTTTTGCACTGTATCTTGTATAGTAAAATTCATACTGTAACAGATTTTTGTGTTACAATGTGCGTGGATGTGCATCCCATACCAACATCCTTGATTGTTTAAAGGTGTCTTCTTGTGGTCCTACGGATTGTGCATGGGAAACTTTCCTTTAACACCAATTTATGAAGAAATTATTCCGTGTGGAGTCTGGACTGTGAGTGTACACATTGTATATAAATAGTGTGTATACAATTTGAATCAAACTGTGTACAAAAATTATACTTAATGTACACTGTGTACACTCACAGTTCATACGGTACTTCCTATGCGGAGTCCGGACGGTCCGGACTGTGAGTGTACACTCTGTGTACAAATAATGTGTACACAATTTGAATCAAACTGTGTATAAAAATTATACTCAATGTACATAATGTGTACACTCACGGTCTAAACGGAATCTTCCCATCCGGACTCTGCACGGAATAATTTCTCCAATTTATGAGGGGTGTTCTTAACAAATGTTCTTCGGTGATATAATAGAAAATATTTGGTTGGTGATGTTCATTTGAAGGATGTGTAACTGTTCTCTTCTGACATATCATGCAATTCAAAAATTTTTTTTTTTGTCTTAAGCATACAAAACCTCTTTGTGTTCGTTCTCCCAAGTAATTTATTTCTTTTACTGGTTATTTGCTGATTCCTGTAGCTAATTCTCTCCTGTTCATGAAAATGTCTTATGGATTTATGAATCTGAAGGTCTGTTGCAGATTGAAGGATGGTGGTCCTCCTGGTCATGAAGGTCTTTGGTTGGTTGAATGTCTACGGCAGGTGATCCTCGAAACTTTAGAATGATATGTTATTCCACCAATAATGGATTTTTACTGGGCATAAATAATTGTGTACCTGTCACTTATTATGTAGCCATGATTATGACAAGACAAACCTAGAACTGGAACTGCTTTTTCATCCTGTATGAATCTTGTCGCTATTACTGTTCAATTGTGGCCCAGAAAAGTTTGTTGCTTGCCTTTCCTTCTTTTCCCCCTCATGTGCTTGCTTTTGAAACTATTAAAGCTTTATTTGAGATGACTTTATTATTGCTTCTTAAAGTTATTTTTTTGTACATATATTAAGAAAGTTGTCCCAAATAAAATCTAAATTTAGGTTTTATTTAGAATGATTTTCTTATTGCTTTTTAAAATATTTTTTTTAATATATATATATTTTTTAAATTAAAAAAATTTATACTAAATCTCTGTTTTTAAAAACAATTTTGTCATTTTTTTATACTAAAAAGTTACTTTAAAAAATATAAAAAGTTATCCCAAATACTGATATGAGGAAGATATTAGAAAAATTTATTTTGATAATACTAGAGAGGGTGTTGAAGGTAAACTTGAATTATGGAGGTCAACCTTAGAGTCTAAAGGTTTTCGCTTGAGTAGATCTAAAACGAAATATATGGAGTGTAATTTTAGTAGTAATAGACCTAGTGAGGGGATTGTGACTTTGGGCGATCAAGTCATTAATAAGAGTACACGTTTTAGATATCTTGGATCTATTGTTCAGAGTGATGGTGAAATAAATGGGGATATTATCAGCAGAATTCAAGTTGGATGGTTGAAGTGGAGGAATGCATCGGGCTTATTGTGCGATAGAAAAGTCCCCCTCAAACTTAAGTGAAAATTTATAAGATAAAGGTGAGACCTGCAATGCTTTATGGTGCCGAATGTTGGCCTTTAAAAGAGAAGCATAATACTAAGTTAAGTGTGGCAGAGATGAGGATGCTTAGGTGGATGAGTGGCTTTACACTTAGAGATAGGATACGAAATGAGCATATACGTGAAAAGGTTGGAGTAGCTCCAGTAGAAGATAAGATTAGAGAATGTCGCCTTAGATGGTTTAGTCACATAAAACGGCGGCCTTGCGATGACCCGGTTAGGAGAGTAGAGGTATTAGATTTGGCTTATGTTAAGAAAGGTAGGGGTAGACCTAAAAAGACTTGGTTAGAAAATATTAGGTATGACCTTTCTTTATTAGATTTAAACGAGAATTTGACTTTTAATATGACACAATGGAGAAAAAAGATTCATGTAGCCGACCCCACGTAGTGGGATAAAGGCTTGATGTTGTTGTTGTTGTTTGTAGAAAAAATTATTTTGAGTATTTTTTTATTTGAAAATAATACTTTTTTAATACTTAACTGTAATCTAATAATTTTAATTAGGAAAAATTTTCATCTTAAAAATTAAAAAAAAAAAGAATAGCCCAATAAAATTGCGAAAGCTGTCTGGAAATGAAGTTGTGAGATCCACATCCCAAATGTACTCTTAATCATAATGCACATCAATATCAGCACTCTATGTGGCTACCTAATTGCAGAGTTGCAAAAACTGTTGCAGCCTAAAGGTATTAGTTGCATCATGTCCCTCTCCCTCTCTTGCTTACTGCTCAGGAAAATGGAATCGTTTTAGATATGCTGGTGACATGATGATTATGATGATGATGATGAAAGACAGATGGAAGAAACAACTAGTACTCCTGCTTTAAGCTAGCTGTCGCCCTATGGTTTCATTTTGCTTTTTTTTTTTATTTTAAATATTATCCAATGATATCCGCCGAAATATCTTGTGCTGTCATCGGACGATCTGGAGGCCAATCAGAATGCGTCATGTCATTTGGTACACAACGGTCACCAGTATTGATACTGAGTAAAAAAGTAAAGTAGTGCGTTCTGATTGGCCTCTGGATGACGTTAGGTGTTTGCACAGAATAAATTTTCTTAATTGAGATGGTACTGTCAAAACTTTTACTTCTTTTTGCAGCTGTATAAACCAACTTCACAAGCTCCTCGTATGATACCTCATTCATTCATGTCAAACATATTATGATGTGATTTGTTTATTGTGATGACCTAATACTCATTGGGAGCAATAAGAAGCTTCTTCAACAATTCACTACCAAATTGGCCTAAGCATTCTCTATTAAAGACTTTGGTGAACTCTCCTATTTCCTTGGGTGTTGTAGTCATCCCCTCTAATTATATATTCATTATCTTCTAGAGTGCACCAACATGATGATAAATACTGAGGTGGTTCTTGTTCCCATGTCTTTAATTCATATGCCTCCAGTCCTTGACATTGTTTCTCTCACTAATCCCTTGAAGTATTGCTCTATTATTTGGAAACTTCAATATCTCTCTTAGCGGGAACCGATATTACATTTGCTAATCAGACATGCAGCTTATTGAATTAGTTGCGACATGAATGAGAATGCATGCTACTAAAGATAGGGTCGAGTCTGATACATCAACCTCTCTTGGTTTGTGTATCAACTAACTATCGACCACTGAATAACAATTAAATGCATTATCTGATATATGTGTACCATCATCAACCATGATCTTTTCATTCGTAGACCCTCTCATTTCATAGATTTTCATATGCCAATTGGGATGGGAATATTACCTATTGCATATCATTAAGTGTCTATGTTGTCCTCTTAGGACACAATAGAGTGAAATTGTTTATTCTCTTACCAATTGGGATGAGAATATTACCTATTGTTTATCATTAAGTGTTTATGTTGTCCTCTTAGGCCACAATAGAATGAAATTGTTGATTCTCTTACTAAGCTCATCTCTTAGCGTCCTCTTGAACAACTTAGTCCATATTTGTGTCATCACCATGGATTCCATCTTAAGGTCATATATTAAAGGAAATTATTAACCTAATATATTTTCTTTATTACTCTCTCTATAGTTGAAGATAACTACGATAGGTGTTAATGCACCTTCCTTATTTCTCACTCTAAACTAGGGGTGTAGGTGAGCGAGCCAGCTCGAGCTCAACTTGTTAATAAGCTCACGAGTTTGAGCTCGAGCCTACACTCGAGTTAGTATACACATACATATTCCTCATGTAATTATCGTACAAAGAAGAATTCTCTCTCTCTCTCTCATCACTTAATTTCTACAATATTCTCACTTAATTTTTTTTCCAGAGGGATATATAATATATATAATTTCATCTCTTATAAGTATTTATGATCATTAGTACTGTGATGCATCCTAATTTATCCATTTTTTATGAGCATCCTAATTTTTCCATTTTCTTATGAGCCCAATAATTAATTTATTATTTTATATCAACATAATCTCATAAATTCTTTTTATTAAATTAAATCCTAATTATCTTAATATCTGCATATTATTTTCCTTCCTCATTAATCATCTTTGTTATTATCCTATACTATTTTTCTCCCTTAGGAATTTGTATTTGTTTTAAATATTTAATTTGAAAAATGGTCTTCAATTCAATGTTGTTGTTGTTTAGCTCAACTTATTGTATGTCTGATAGTGTATGTCAACATCCGATCTGTCTGTTTTTTCTCTCAATTTATTTCATTTACTCTGACCTTTTCAAAGAGAATGTAGTGAGATAATTTCCACCGCAAATTATTATGGGACAAAAAGATCTATCAAACAACAAAGCTTCAAACTCCCAAAAAATGGTGGAGACAAAAATTATAAATATGATCAAAATTTAGAACATTTTACTAGACAACTTGTATTAATTCTCTCAATCATAGATCATCTCTTCAGCATTTAAATATCTTAATGATTCCAGCATTAAGTGATCTTAAGCTTGTTGAATTCGTCTCGTCAAGACAGTTGATTAGTTGATTTTATTAAGAGTATGGAAGATTTAGAGATTGCTTGGTCGTCGAATCTTTACCCACAAGTTTTTAATTATGATTCAAGTGCTCAAACATTCAAACTCAGATTGGACCACTTTTGATATTATTGGAGTATTGTTGTGAGACATTGAGATTGATTATATGTTTACTGAAATAGGAGTTAAATGGTCATATATTTAAATTTAAAAGCTTTCAATTCAAATATGCATTAAGATTCGTGCCCGATCAAGTCAATTTTCAATGAAATATCAAGTACATAAAATAACAATATATAAGCTATTCATTAAAATTTATATTATACCTATTTCAAAATAAATTTAATACTTAAAAAATTCAATTTAATCAAAATATTGATCTATTTAAAAAAAAAAGACATTTTACTTTTATAGGCAAACTTTGAAAATTACTCTTTCAAACAATGCCAACATGGTTTTAAAAAATATTAAATATTTTTTTTCATTTTCATAAATAAATATTTTAATTTATAGAAAAATTATTAATTTTCAGCTCAAAAGCCGCTTTAAATAATAATATTCATGCAATAATGATAATTAAAATATGATTATTATTTTTCTAATATGTCGGAGAGCCCAATTTCATTGAAATAGGTAAAATAAGAAATTCAGCTCACCCATGGCAGAAAGCTACTTGTTAAGCTACCTAATTAGCTCTAGGATTGTAAATGAGTCAGGCAGATTTATGAGCTGACTCGAGCTTGACTCGATAAACAGCTCATGAGCCTAGCTCGATCAGCTAACGAGCAAATACTCGCTAGCTTACGAGCCGGCTTGTTTAAAAATTTTTACTATAAAGTGCATTTTAAATATATTAGAATTTAAGAGTTCAAGAATGAAATTATTAAAAATATTTAAAAATTATATTTTTTTATCAAATTATTATTTATTATTTATCTATTAATTTGTCATCTTTTAATAATTTTATTATAATTATTATTTGAATCAAAATCATTTTTTTATTTCATAAAAATGAGCTAGTTTGTGAGCTGACTCGAATTCGTGTAATTAAGCTCGAGCTCGAGTTCAAACTCTATTAATTAATCAAGGTCAAGTTCAAATGAGTGGTGACTCAATTTTTGCTTGATTCATTTACACCCCTCACATAGAGAGATTATTACATGTTGATACTGAGCGTGTTTGGAAGCCAATCAGGAGCCATCACGTCACCAATGCGCTGTGTATTGAGTGACTGGGTGGCTCCTTATTGGCGTCTGAATGCATTCGACGACCGCACGTAATAATTTTTCCCTAACCTGAGACGCCGAATATCAGTATTATGTTCATCATGACATAACACTTTAGTTAAAATAATAAAATAATTAATTTTATTTAAAAACAAATCGAGCCATTTTATTCCAACAAATAAAAATATAAGACTTTAATTTAAGAATTGTTTATTGCATTATATTTACAATATAAATAAAATAAATGCTTATAAAAATATAATATAATTGTATTTTCCTTACAACAGATTTTTTAAGGAAATTGATTATGAATAAAATAATTTTCTGTCATTCAAAACAATTCAATTCAAATCGGTACAAAATAATTGATTTATTTATAAAAATTCATTTTGCAATAATTTTTTTTACATCTTGAGCATAAAATTTTATTTTCTAAGCTGGCGGGGGGAAACTGGAAACATTTTATAATCTGGCACTGAAAACAAGGGCCAAGGCTGTCTTTGTCTTGGAATTTGGTCCTTTTTACCAGCAACTATGAAGACTGTCATTGCAGAGCTCTGAAGCCTATAGATATTTTGGTAAATATTTATTTTTTCTAAACAATTATTCTATACATCCTTACTAATCAAAACAAAATTAAATTTACATGTATGGACAAAACAACTTTTTATGAAAAATATTAGGATCATGAAAAAAACTTATTTTAACATATATGATTTTTTTTAAAATGTGAATTATGTATTAACTCGTAAAGATTTAGGTTTTGTTTGGGATTACTTTTTTAATATTTCTTAAAATAATTTTTTTAACAAAAAAATTATTTATTTACTAAAAAATCGTTTTAAGATGTCGTAAAAAATCGCCCCAAATGAAACCTTAATTGGTGCTTGATTTAGGCTTCGTTTGGGACGGCTTTCTCACCGATTCTTAAAGCAATTTTTTGTACGAAGAATATGCTATAAGAAGCAATAAGAAAGCCGTCTCAAACGAAGCCTTAGGCTTTGTTTGGGACGGCTTTCTTACTGCTTCTTAAAGTAGCTTTCAAATACAAAAAAATTAAGTTTTTACTGAAAAGCTGGTTTAAGAAGCAGTAAGAAAGCTGTTCCAAATGAAGCCTTAGTTTAATTCAATTTGAATTAGCGAATAGATGAGCTTAGAAAATTAATGCGTCACATCAAATTTTTAGATGATTGGATATCTCAAAGCAAGAAACGGTTGATCTAATTCAATGTTGTATGAGCTAGACCGGGCATAATTGACCTACCTTCTTCATAGCAAGTGGCTAGAAGAACCACACATAAAGAGCTGTCTTTTAGTTCAATCAGAAGACCGACCCCACCACTTCATCTCAATAGTACTCGCATGCACTCATTTTTATGCAATTTATTATTGAATGTTCAGATCTTTTTGGCTCGCTGATTTGATTATTAATCAATGATCTCAATGATTTGTGGTAATCCATTTAAGAAATATTGAGATAATGTCTCCTATTTTTGTTTAGGCCATTTGAGAGGTAGTTAAGCCTCTTGTAATTCTTATTGCCAATATATCAATTAAAATTCAATTTTTGATGTTTTGTGATGTCGTTGTCTATGATGTATGCTCAAATTCGCAATCGTGTAACGTGTCAATATTTGGCACAACCTGAAAATTGGACTTGAATATTTCGGGTTTGGGTCAACCCATTTGAAAATTGGATCGGGTTCAAGTTTCAAATCCTAACATATTTGCAAATTTGGGAAGTGTTTGGGTCACACCGAAAACCCGAAGTCAACCAAGAACTGACCCAGGTCGCGTTAGCCTGCACACGATCTCCCTCGTGCTCATGTGCACGCTCGCGCCCGCCCCCTAAACCCGTACTCACTCTTAACCCCTCGCCCACGCTCACTGGCTCGAAATTCGAGGTCTTGCCCCATTGCAGCTCTCCCTCACAACCGCGACCTCGCTCTAGCTTGCTTGTAGCCATGCGACCACAAAAGTTATGTTAGCTGGTCGGGTCGGATCAACCAGGGTTAGGGGCACGCCGAGTTTGAACTTTTGACCTGTTTGTCTAATTGGTTCGGGTTAATCGAAGGTGGGTGAGTTTCGATTGGACCTAAATCCACTCGAAAACCCATTTTGACACACCTACAAATCGAGGACATCATTGGTACCTGTCGTCATCAACTATTTGGAACAACTCAAATCATAAAAAATTGGGAAAGTGTAACTTACGAAAACCTTCATCAGGTCAACATTTGATATTGAAAAGATGATATCTCTATCATCTATTAAAAATAAGTACAAAGAATACTCTAATTAAATGACCATCCAAAAATTATGATTAAAACTCATTATTAGTTCATTTGAGCGGCCTTTCTCAATAAATCTTTGCTTAGGAGAAATTTTCTCATAAAAAAAAGATATTTGTTATATTCACATTAACGATCATTTCAATCCTTGCAATACAAATATTTCACACACTAGCTGCTCCCAAGCACCGACAATGCTCATATCAATCACCACACACATTATAATAATAATTCCCACCCTATAGACTTCTTGCCAAAAAATAAAGAAGAAAAAAAAATCTTTTAATGACTTGGTTGGATAGCACAATCAAGGAGTTCCAAATCCCTCCATCATTGTTCAACACAACCGGTGAGATTCTCATATTTATCGAAAAAAATATGTCATTTGCAGAACATTAATAGCACCATAATGATCTGCACCAACTCCTCAGAACAATGATGTTACTCAAACCAACATCATATATATCTCCAAGACCATGACAATAATATGATTACTCTATCAAATTAAATAATAACAATAAAATATACTCCAACATACTCCATCTACCAAAAAATTTTTTTTTACAACATACAGACTCATCACTCGTCTCTCAACCACATCTCTATATTATTCAGACCTCCTCTGATATCTTTACCTTCCACCGCACTCAAGCTTTTCGTAGCGGCTTCATTGACTTAATTACTACTATAATTTTTTATAATGACCGACCGATCCTTACACCTAATCTTGCTTTGTTTCATATTACACTCTATAATACACATGCCAATTCAGAAGTCAAGAACAAATACCAACTAATATAAAATAAATTATTAATATTTGATAAAAAATATATAATACAATAATTAAATAAATTAAGATATTTAGATATGTTCAGTATAATAAATATTTAGAAAAAAAATCATATTGTATTATTTTTAATAATCATTTATTTATTATTATCGTACATAAAAGAATTAATAAATGATTTTTTTTTAATTTTTTTGGATCCCGAGGCATAGTATTTTATGATGAGAAAGCCCACGCTTGCGGCGCAGGCGATGGAAAGTTGGAATTTATTTAGTTATTTTTTAATTATTTAAAGAATTGACAGCCAAACCTTAGAGATTCTGTATGTCACTATATAACATGCAAACACACCAACTCTTGCGTGCAACACTGCAATGTTTATTCCTCCAAGTATCAATCAAAGTCTTGAATCATTGGAAATAATTCTAACATTTTTTTTTTATATAAATAATTTGACTTTATAAAAAGTATTATTACGTGTCAAGAAATTGTACTGAGGTGATAACAGTTGAAGGATTGCAGTTGTGCGATACTGGTTGGAAGATTGTAGTCGGGTGGTGGTGCTTGAAAATCTGTAGTCCAATAATAGCAGTCAAAGGATTATAGTGGTTGGAGGACTGTAGTAGGGTGACAATGGTCAAAGGGCTGTGATTGTGAAATGGTGGTAAAAGGACTGTAGTCAAACGATGATTGTTGATTGTTAGATGATCGTATTTGTGTGACGATGGTTGGATGGACAAAGTCACATGAAGCTGGTTGAATGGTCGTAGTCGATGATGGCGGTTAGAAGAGTGTAAGTAGTAAAGGTGGCTAGAGGATCGTAGTCGAGCGACATTAATCAGAAGATTATATTTGGGTGATGGAGGTATATGATAGTTAGCGAGTAATTGTGGTTGGACCATTGTAGTTGGGTGACAACGGTTGGATGATTGGTGTAGGGAGATAGCAATTGGGGGGACGAAAGTCGGGTAATGACAATCAAGGAGACATATCTGAGCAAAAGTAGTCAACAGGTCGTAGTTGAACAATGCTACTCAAGTGACCATATTTGATGGCAATGGTTTGATAGCGATGATTATATGGCTATGCTCTAATAGCGGTGGTTGAATAGTTTTGGCCATACGATGCTCTACAGATATTGATGATCAGATGACAATAGTCTAACGATGATGGTTAAACAATAGTGATCTGACAACAGTCAACTAGAGCTTTGGAAAGCCTCAACATTCTATCCTCTTTACTATCAAGCAGTTCACATAGCACAAAGTTCATATTTTTTCATTACTGTTAATTAGATATTACTTAGATTTTATTTGAGATAACTTTCTTACTATTTTCTAAAGTAACTTTTTATATATATAAAAAAAAATTTGTGTTAAAAAATTGCTTTAAAAAAAATAAAAAATTATCTTGAATAAAACTTTAATTTTACTAATATTTTTATAAGATTGACCAAAAGCATAAACAAACAGTGATATGAACGCTATTAATAAGACTTAGCTGTAATAATAACAAAAAAAAAAAAAAAAATTCAAAAGTGAGGACACAATTAGCCGCATCATGTCAACGACAGCAAAGCTTTTACTTATTTACAATAATAATAATAATATCATTAATAATTGACATCAACCATTGAATAGAGACATTTTACTTAATAAATAATTGATTATTTATAATTTTTGTCTCTGCTATTTTAGAGAGTTTGAAGCTTTGTTGTTTGATAGATCTTTTTGTCCAATAATAATTTATGGAGGAAATTATCTCACTACATTCTCTTTGAAAAGGTCAGAGTAAATGAAATAAATTGAGAGAAAAAAAAAAAAAAAAAAAAAAAACAGACAGATTGGATGTTGACATACACTATCAGACATACAATAAGATGAGCAAAACAACACCAACATTGAATTGAAGACCATTTTTCAAATTAAATAATCAAAACAAAATGCAGAGAAAATGATCGAATTGATCCCCAAATTTTTTCTGAAGAATGAAATAATCTCTGTCGATATAGAAGTAACAGTTTGATCAAATTAATCATTAAGTGACTTTTAAATATCGAGGGACTACTTTGATCAGAGGACCATTTTGATTTGAGAAAAAAGATCAAAATAGTCCCATGACATTTTTTAAAAGATCAAAATGTTCCCCAACTATTTTAAAAGATCGTTTTGATCCCTCAACTCTTTAAAAATAAAACAACAACAACAACATGAAACCTTTGTCTCACTATGTGGGGTCAGCTACATGAATCCTTTTTCTTCATTGTATCATATTAAAAGTCAAATTCTCGTGTCTTCGACATCTGTTTGAAAATTCCTTACATTTCCCTTCTTTTTTTTATTATATATTATATTATAATATATATATATATATATATATATATATCATGATATCTAAAGTGTGGAGAAGCCTTAATCAATTGAGCAACAAATTGATCACGCTACAGAAAGAAATAGCAGAAACTGATCAAGAACTGAAGTTTTGCTTGAAAAAGCTACAAAGGGAAATCAACTAAATTAGACATATAAACTAGGCAACAATTGATCGTGCTACAGAAATGTAATTCAGCAGAAAGAAATAGCAGGTTCATATTCAAAGCTCTCGACAGTTCAAAAGGATAGATTAAATGCTTATGAAGAACAAGTTATCTGGTCTTTGAATTTATGGTGTCTCTCACTAACATGGAAAAAAATAGCTGAACTTTGGAGAGACTGTTCCTTCAAACCTGCAAATTTGAAAAGAGAATTCTCCTACAACTTGCCAATGTTGTCGCTGCTCGAATCCATGAATATTGTTAGCCTCCTTGCTCCCTTCATGAAATCACTGCACATTAACAGAAGAAATCAAACAGTAAATGTAAGGTGTGAGGAAGGTGCAGTGCAAGATCAGCAGATGAAGTTGGGGCTCAATAAAATCTGCTTGCAAGTCACAAATATGTATAATTTGTGACTTTTAGATAGATTTTATGTTCACAAACAACTTGTATTCAGCTCGCTGAGTTATCGAGCCAAACACAAACAACAAATTCAGCTCGTCTGCGTGATGAGCCGAGTAGAACTTGGGCTTGCACAAGCTCGGTTCGTTTGCATCCTTAGATGAAGTGACAAAAAGCTTATGCTTTAAAATGGCAACTTACGCGAAAGGCTCATCGCCGGTGTGCTTGACAACACCGGCGATATCACGATAAAGAACACGGCTGTTCAGTTCTGATTTCTTTATTCCAAACATGTTAGCCAATCTTCTGTACAAATCCTCATATGAACCAAAGGAAGATAGGTCAAGGGTCTGGCCTACATCTTCAGATTCCAGGAACAACTTGCAGTGACCAACCTCTAAACCAAGCTCATTTAGTTTTCGATCCCGGCACCAAGGAAGCCCTTCAGAAGATGAATTATTATCCCCCATGCCGTTTTGATGAATTGATGATCCAGAACCGTTCGATAAGTTCGTCGTCTTGTCAGAATTCATATTAGAAGAGTTGTTTGGGCTAAGAGAGAGCTGTTGTTCAGTGAGTATGGGTTTTCCAAACAGCCTAAACTTGGGCGTCATTGCATTGCATTCTTTGTTACAATCCTTTTTCACACACACAGAAGGATTCCCAATGGTCAACAAGCAGGAAACATCTTCATGATCCGCCGAATTCGGAACAATGAGGCCTGTAGAGATTCTATGAGATGGCGTAAAGCGATCGAGCCGAAGAAATCCAGTATGGAACAGGCCAGACTGCAACTTTTCAAAGTGAAGTCCTGGTAGATTTGAGCCATACTGACTATGCCTGGGTCCCTGTATGCCAACTGCAGGAGAGCTGTCTGGAAGACAACACAATGGGCTGCTGCTGGGAATGAGGGTGTTTTCTGGGAATGGTGAGGTTGAGAGTTGAACATCAAGAGAGAATTCAGGATGCTGAGGGATTCGAGTTTTTTTTCTCGGAGGCGAGAAGGGCGGTGCTAAGTGGATGGCTGGCAAGTTCGAGACGAGTTCTACCAACCATGGGCTCACACGCTTTACATTTTGTAAAAGATCAGGCTCATCCCATGAAACCTGCAAAACAATTTACAAGAAAACCAGATATCAAATTTAATGTCATAGCTTCTTGACTTGAGATATGAGAAATGACATCTGAAAGTAGCTTAAGTATATTTCTCAAGAAATCTACATGAATATTCACTCTGGTACACAAATGAGATATGGGAAAAGAATACTTTACTCGAGATTAAGTATGGCTAAACGATCAATAACATCACTCATTTCAGAAAATAATAAATGCCTGAAATATGAAAATTCAGATTTAATAATCAATGAATTCATATATTACACAATATATTACATAATTCATGTTATGATTATTAAAGAACTCATGTCATGATTATTCGATAAGTTTTTCGCTGGAAATCAACTACCTAACGTAACCTTCTACTTTCTCATTTAAGGCTTGGGACCTAGTGTTTGACTTTTAATAGGACATAACGGAGAAAAAAGATTCATGTAGCCAGAGTGATAAAGGCTTGATGTTCATCCATTAATAACATCACAAATATATCAAATCATATAAGAGTAACATGTTATAATTGAATACATAAAAAATATGTAATTTCTTTGAAAAATGTTTAAAACAACAATAAAAAAATGTTCAAAATAAACCTTGTGTAGTAAACAAAATTGATTACAAAGAAAATGAAATGCTTCTTATATTGTCTCAAACATTTAGATTCCTAAATTAAGGCTTCATTTGAGATAGTTTTCTTATTGCTTTCTAAAGCGGTTTTTTAGTACAAAAATTTCTAATTGAATAAATTTTTAAACTAAAAAACAGTTTTAAATGGCATTAAGAAAGTCATCCCAAATGAAGCCTAAATTTAGGATACATTAGACAATTCATTCATTTTGGAGTCAAAAGATCATTTTGAATAATAAAAAATAATAATTAACTAGCATTTTAACTATAGCACTAGCATATGAATAATCTGCTAATAGTGCTACTTCTAACAAAAAATAAATAAAAGAATATTTAGTTCTTTACCAAAAGTAAGTTGATAAAAGTCTACTCTAACTAGAGGAAACAATAGTCCAAGTGGTAGTAAAGCATTAAGAAAGAACAAATAAGAAAATATATCAATTGACAGATAAGGCAGGTTAAGAACATGAATAATGGTGTTTTATGATGCAAGTAACATACCTGAAGAAGCCTCCATGGTGATCCAGGCCACCTCATAAGATCGGCGACATGAACAGCGGATATGGTACCCATAAACCAACTTATCCTTGAGGAGTCCTCAGTTTCAAAAGCCATCTTAAACCTCATCCCAGAGCACCACTGAATTCTCATTGCAGCTCTCACTGCTGATGCCTTCACACAAAACTCCGGCGTGCTCGCTCTAGGATAGTAAACAACTTCAAATGGCTGCCCTCTGGCTGCAAATGTCGCAGCCTCAATTACAGAATCTGCTTTCACTTTCCCTCTTCCCCTCAAGCTTGAACCAGAATTGATCCGGCCTCCATTTCCCATGCCTCTGTTAAACTTGCTTTCATCCTCCCTCAAGAAAACAGAGAATCCTCCATACATACAAGTTCCTGTAGGCTGATTCCAACCTGCAGACATCTCAGGCCCACCTCCAATTCCTCTCTTTGCTCGTCGGATCCCCACACAGAGATCACCATTCTCCGTTCTTAAGAATACAATGGAATCACCTGCCACAAGTTTTTTCTCATTGACAAAATTGCTCCAACCAGTGGTGAGAAGATGTCGACGAGGTGTTCCTCTATAGATATGCCTGAATTTCCAAACCTTACCATGAACATCCTTAGCTAGCACCGTTTGGACAGGTGGGTCAGCTGAGTAATCCAATCTTGGAAATATAGTCTCTGCACAATATCTCGGAACGGAGAATCCGCCACCATTGTTGGCATCAGATTGAGTCAAAGTCTTAGCAAAAGATTCAAGTTTTTCTGGCAAATCCGACCCATTGCTGCCTAAAACAAGTTCATCTTCTTCGCTGTAATCTGGCTCATTACTCCTCATAGGGATCATTCTTATTTTGGCAAAAACCTCATCAGTGACTGAATCGGCCATGAATTTAACAGAAACGACACGGCAAAGAATCAGAGGGGAAATTCTCAGAGAATTGCCAAAGTCCACAGGACTTTGGGCGTGCTCAGCATGGCCCTGAGGGAAATAGTATACTTTAGAATTTACTGACGGCATCTGCACCATTCCACCAGCACAAGCATGCCACAGCTGGGCGTCCAAGCACTTCTCACTGTCCTTCTTTGCTTCCTTTAGAAATTCACAAAAACATACAGTTACAACTATTTATATCTACATACACATATATAACTGTAAATGTGTCCAAAAGTACTGAATTTAGACCTCCATAAAGTAAAATTAAGAGATAACAATGGGATTTTTTTCATCTATACCAAAAGAACGAGAAAGAGTTTTCACCTCTTCAGTAATAAAATTATTCTCTTTCATTTTCCTCGGCCAGTTACTGTGTTGAACAGCAGGTTTCTGCAACAAAATATCAAAATAATGAGAGCTATGACAAAAGCCTTGAATTCTATATGGAAAAATGTAACAAAAAGAGGATGTAAAGGCCTTCTTTCCGGCTTGTTTAGAAAAAAAGAAGGGGAACACAAAAACGAAATTGAAAGGAGAAATTTTCCAGATCTCTCACCTTTTTTCCCGTAGTAATCGGGGCTAACTGAGGGCGAAGAACAGAAACAGCCCCCCTTAATTTGAAGAAATGGGAGAGATTCCACACATCCAATGGCCTTTCAGTCCAATTTCAAACCCAGACTGTATGCTACACTGGGAAACAACGAGTCTAGCTCTCACAAGCGTTCCCAAACAATCTCCTTTTCTACAGTTTTCCTCGCTCAATCCCCTTCCCGTAAGCAGAAACCCTAATACCTATCAAACAAAAAGGGAGAAAGGAAATCCTCCTCCTACTAAGATTTCAGAACCATGAGCATGAAAGATCGCAGCTTTTTCCGCCGTTAAAGCTCCTACGCCCATAAAGAAGAGAAATTTTAGAAAAAATCCCCTCTCGAACCAGATCTTTCAAATTCCATCGCAATCGTAAGCATTAAATCCTCCTCCAAAGCTGATTTTGCTACCTCAAACAAGAACAAAAACAGGAACGGGTAATCCGCCCTCACTTACTCCTCTCTCTCTCAAAGAGGAGAGCTTCTCGGAGTAGTTCATTGCTTTCTCCCCTCAGATAAAAGCGGTCACAGGTGAAAAGAAAAGAAAAAAAAGAAACTTTAAAAAGAAAAATCATATAGCTAAAAATCAGTGTTTTCTTTTCTTTTTGAGCCCGGTAGTGGCAGTGCTGCGAGCGGAGTGATGCTACGCAGTCCACAACACAGCGCAGCTTTCCCAGCAAATGGCTTACTGAAACGTGTTCGCGAGAAGTCACCTTTTGTTAAACTAAACTACAGTTAAAGTTCAATTAAGATCAGGCTTAAGCTAAAATTAGGACCCGATTTTTTGGTCGGCGAAGGGATTATCGACGAGTGGATTTGGCTCCTCGCCGATTTTCTAGTGCATGGCGCCGACGAGATCCTCGTGCTCCTCCTTTCACAATTGCCATTGTCCTTCCTATTATTTACTTGCTGTGCCAACGTCGCATAGAACAACGGCAATTCCATTCGTTTTTTCTATGCGACGCCGAGAAGTACGCATAAACTTCCGTGTACTGCCGCTCCCCATGGAGTTGACTTCGGGAGTTGGGAACGGGAACTTCGTAGGCTATGGTTGTGCTGTTCGCGCCTTGGCACGTACGAGCTCGTGCACGTGTGAAGTTTTTTATTTTTATTTTTAACTGAGGCAAAGCCCAATTTATTACTATAAAAAATAATTATAAAGATAAAAGCTAAATATTAAAACTCTTCATAGTTTGCAATAAGAAAGTTGAGCTATAAAAAGATTTAGCAATGCTCAAAATATACACTCAAATGAATAAAAGTAGACTATAAAAATATATAAGATATAGAAAGAGAAAATATTTCTATAATTATGCTCAGAACGATTCATTGCATTCTGATATACATAGAGATCATCAAAGGGTGCAAGCATAAATCCGATTAGAACAAAACACATTCAGTATCATCATTAGTGGATTGCAAATTTTCTAGAGATTGAATTTTTCATTTCGTACAAGAAATAATTATGCTATGAAATTGCTTTCTACAATAACTTTCAAAAAAGTTATTTTTCCCACAATAATTTTATAACCGCATTCATAAAAACTCTAATTATCTCAAACAAATCATAAGACTACAGTTTGATTGTTGCCATTTGAAAGGGGTAGTAATGTTTGACAGTGCTGGTGTCAATATTTGATACGACCTAAAAACTCAACTCGAACCCGATTCGAAAATTTCGGGTTAGGTTCAACCCGTTTGTGAAATAGGTCAGGTTCAAGTTCAATAAACCGACATATTTCAAAAATCGAGTATGGTTAGGGTTGACCTGGAAACCTGGGAATGACCCATTTGCCTGAACTAACCGCGTCAGCGTGTCACATCTAGTGGCATCACAATATCTGTTCACCTGTCGCGTATGCTGGTCTTAGCGTCTGCCCGCTTGCTGTGTCTACCCGCCTGTCTCGGTGCTGCGCCACTGCCGGTTGCCGTGCATGCTTCTGCAGTGGGATTTGAGCATTTGGCTTAATAATCGTGTGGTAGGTTGTCGTCACAGGCATAACTCTCGCAGTTGCAGCTGTCACCGACATATTTGGTTGAATAAGCTCGCAAAAGGAAGAAACTCTTCCCGTCGACGGATTTATGGGATTTGGCTGAATAAACGCGCAACCTAAAGAAAGCCGTTGTCGATTTTGACGGATTTACTGATCAGTTAGGTTCCGAAAAAATGTACCGTTTTTGAAAACGGGTCATGTCGACTAGTGTCATGTCAATTCTGGGTTGGACCTGAACCCAACCCATGACCCGATTTAAATATGTCAGTATACAATTAATTCTCACCATATGATACAATTAAGGCTTTGTTCGGGACGGCTTTCTTCCTGCTTCTTAAAGCGGCTTTATAGTTAAAAAGTTAAAATTTTTGTGCTAAAAAACCGCTTTAAGAAGCAGTAAGAAAGCCGTCTCAAACGAAGCCTAAATGTGTTGTTCAATATATTGAAAACTCAAGAACTAGCCATCCAATACATTATTTTATTTCATTATTTATTGTTTGTAATTTTTAAAGCTTTCATTTGTTGATGTTGAATGATCATTAGCTCAAAAGATGTTTTTTTTTTCCTTCAAAACATTTGTTAATGGATTCTTCTAATTGGCAATGAAGACTGATTTGTTCAATGGTCAGCAACTGCTTTTTGTTGGACAGAAATATAAATTTATAGCTTTCCTTTGCAATAAAAAATTGTTTTTTATGTAAACATATAAGATCCAAAGCTTGCATAAATAGGTGGTCAAAATTATTTTGTCTTTTTTGTTGTCTCATATGGAAGCAATTTTGTAACTTGTAAGGGCTTTGGTGGAAAGAATTCTCATCTCACAGCAAATTTGTTGATTTGATTAATATTTAACCCACAAACTCATTTTTTACCAACAAATTAAATAACACGTTTAATTTTTTTCTTAATTACTTTTGAGTATAATATTCTTATTTTTATCAAATAAATGATTAAATCAAAATAAATAAAATGAGAGATTAGAATCTCATATTGGAAGGATTTTGTAATAATAATAATAATAATAATATGAAAACAAAAAACAGTTTTGAAAGAAAATATAGGCAATAGCACCATAGGAGTATTTATAAGATATTTAAAATAGTTGTTTTATTAGTCATCCTACAGCTTCCCTATGGTTCTCTAATATGGTAATGGCATGTGACCACCAATGGAAGGGTTTACCAATGTTAGATTTCTATCTCCTACCTTTGATTATATCTCCTTTTTTTATTACATCTCTTTTTTTATTTTTATCTCTCCTTTCTTTTTAAAGCTTCATTTGGGATGGCTTTCTTATTACTTCATAAAACAGCTTTCTAGTACTAAAAAACTGCTTTCAGAAGCGACAAAAAAGTCATCCCAAACGAAGCCTTAGATTTATGCAAGGTGTTTTATAGGCTAATTTTTTTTTTTTTTTTGATTTAGTGAATTTCATATGATTTATCTGATTGATGGATTAAATTTAATAAGGAAATTATGAAATCATTTGTGATTTCTCTCAAATGACATTCTTTTTAGTTTTTACTATCAAATTTGAGGCTTTTGTGATGATTATTTTAGAGATTTATAGAGGTTTAAATATTACAGAAAATAGTTATAATAATTATAAAATTATATTATTTTTTTCTGATTTATTTGAGAGGCAATTAATATACTACAAGAAATTAAAAAAATGTAAAATAAAAAAATTCTCCCATTTCCTTCAACCAAGCATCTTTTAAGTAAATACTACAACAAAAAATATAAATAAAATGCTATTAAGATAACGACATTCAATGCAATTAATCGAAATAAATAAATAAATAATTGGATCAGAAAATCCTAATAATAACTTGCTCAAAATAAGTTTTATTATAATTAATTTTATTTTAAAATTCATATAATACATGATTAATCAATTAAAGTTTAAATTAACTTATTCCAAAATAAATTCATTAATAATAAAATCTATTAAAATTAAATTTTGATCAGAATATTCTAATCCAAATTTATCCTAACTACAATATTTGATAGGTTTCCCTATTACAACATAATTAACAACTAATGCATGTTTACTTATAGTGTACCCATTCGTAATCACTTCTCTTTTCCTTTTTTTTATTACCAATTTTCTTGACCTCAAAATTAAATAATTTTTACTATTTAGATGAATAATGAATAAAACTCTAATATTTTTTAATATTTTCATCCTTTATAAAATATTATTTATGAATGATTTATGCATAGGATATATATATTCTTTTGGTATAATTTTTTTATTGTTTTCTAAAACAACATTTTTGTTAAAAATTTTTATGCTTGGAAGCTGCTTTATAAAACAGTAAGACAGCTATTGGGACAGTTTTTTTTTACTGCTTCTTAAAGCAGCTTTTTAGTACAAAATTTTAAATTTTTGTAGTAGAAAATTGATTTAAGAAGTAGTAAGAAAGCCGTCCCAAACGAAGCCTATATCTTTACAAGGTGAGCTAATTGTGAACTTTACCTTTTATGCTTACGAATTGCATCATATATACATAAAATTAATAAATTTTTGTAATTAAATAATTACACTTTTGGACTCAAAGGAGGCAAAAGTTTTATGCATTCCTTTCACTATTTGATCATACAAATTAGCTATATGATTCATCCATAGTATAAGAAAAGGATGTTTTTCTAGAAAACTGTTTATAAAAGCTGTGGAAGTTTTTTTCTTTTTTAAGTTGAACTTAAAACCTTTCTCTTTATTGATTGTAATAAATGGCACATATAGTACAATTAGATAAGGCTCATTTAATTTGATTGTTAGTGTCAAGAAATTGGTTTGGAAAAATTAAAAAAAAAATGATGCACATAAAAAAACACATTATTTATATATATTTATAGATCATTGTTTTGAATAAAATAAAATAAAATCTTAAAGACCTATATGTTATTCTTGTAGTATCAAGGCCTTCATATTCAATATTTTTGATAATTTTTTACCACGAATCTTCTGATATCCTCTATTTTAAGATAGATGACCTATATGTTATTCTTGTAAATAATAACTCAAATGTTATTAGCAAATTAGATGTTCAATCTCTTTCTTCCACTAAAATATTTTTCTTTTAATTGCTTTCTTAAATGGTGGAAGTTATAATATTGATATTTATTTTTGACAATTAGAATTTTATAAATTTTGGCCACTTAAGGTATTCAAAATTTTAGATCTACATTAGAATGTTAGTATTGGATGTGATTTATGGCCGGTATGATTGGGTAAATTAAGATAAATTTTATGAGAATGGCATATATGGTATTTTGACTACTACTTTTTTCGTTGATAAAGTTGCTAAATTTCTTGTTATGATTTTTTATATTTTTAAAGGGGTATTCAAATTAGTTTTGATAAGTGTTGATGGCCTCATCACTAACTATTTATGCTTCTACTTAATGAATAAGATTAGCATAAGAATGTATTATCTCTCACATTAAAGGTCTAAGTTGGAGACCTCCAACAAAAAATACATTGCAATGACTCATAACCACTCCAAGATTTTGACTTGCTTTAGAAAAAATCTTTAAAAGTACTTCTTAAAGGCCTCTCCCTCATTTTGGCAAATCCTAGAAGGATGGTAGGAGTCTTTGATTATCTTTTGATGGATAATAAATAATTCAACAAAAGGCTTGGCTAGATTAGTAGAAGTATGAATATGTATACTATAGAGAGTAAAATTATATTCGCGTTTGTCCCTTAACAGTTGTAAGGAAGATGTCTATTATAATCTTGTTGAATGTGCATGATCGTCCTGAGATAAATGATATATTTATAGGGGTCAGAAGTCTCCTAATATAGATTAATTACATATTACTTAAACCTCACTAGAAAAAAATGCTATAGGACTAATAAATGAAGACTCCTGAAAGTTATAGTTAGAGATAAGTTGATTTATTTCCTCGAAGTGAATTCTTCTTAAGTAAGGCATAACAACATATCTCTTATAAGATTACGAGGAGTGCTAGTAAAGTGATACTAATTTAAGTCTTTCATATTTGGTGGAGGATTATAGATTGATCGAGAAATGCAAGAAGTATAAGTTGAACTAGTTGTTTCTGAAATAACTTTATGACAAGGTGGAGGGATAGCTGAAGCATAAGGAGGTATTACATGAGCAGCATCAAATGAAATGGCCCTAACCATTGTTGATTTTTTGGTTGAAGAGCACTATTGTGCAGTGATTGTGCTTTTTGTTGTCTAATCTTATGTATGAGTTGAAAGATTTGAAATTTAAGTTCTTTCATCATATGCATATGATCCTTTAAAGTGAGGCTTGTATGGCTTTAATAACTTGATTGTGTATTCCTTAATTGAGATATTGATTGCCATGAATTGAAAAAGTATTTATAATATATTGGGAATATTTCTCACAAGCGATGTCAAACTATTACATGTTAGAAAATGTGTGATGGTAGAGATTTTAATATATGAGTATTGTACAAAGATCGAAAACACACATTAATAAGAGATGCAAAAAAATAATTGGAATTTTTATGCACAAAACCCAAAAAGGGGAAAACCATGGGGGTGTGATACATTTGAAATAATCCATTATATAATTAAAGATATAAGAATATGCCTTTCTTCACAATTGAAGAAGACATAATTATGCATAGTTGAGAATAATTACTTGATTCTTGGTGAATAGATTACAAAGGTTGGGTGCCCACAGTCAAATAATGAAGTCCAATAATATGATTCGATGTTAATAGTTAGACAATAATAGTCGGATGACAAAATTCATGAGATGATAGCGGCTGTTGTTGATGGTGGTCGTTGGCGGCAATTGCCATGAAATGCAATTGAGTTATTAAGCTCTTTGAGCTTGCGAATATCCTTCATGTAGAACACAAAGCCCAATTTTATAGCTCTTTTAAGTGGGCATTTTATTAAATTTGGCTAGAATAAAAAATTCTCTATCAAAGAGTTCATATCGATTACCTTGATAATAAATTATTTATTCAATATTTGATTACCATAATGACCTCATAATTGAATGATCCTAAGTTTGTTGCATTTTTCTTATCAATCTGCTTAATTTAACTATAGGCACATAAATTTAGAGATCATTTGGTCGTCTAATTAACTTTTCAAAGTTTTTAATTATACTTCACGTGCTCGATATAAGCTCACTTGAGTCAAATCAAATTACTTATGTTGTTGATGAGTTCTTCCCTTTGATACATTCACTTCAAATGTAAGTTTGATGAAATCAAGGTTCAGATGACTTAAATTTAACTCCATAAAATTTCAATTTAAATATTACCTCAGAATTCATACTGATCAAATGAATTTTCTACAAATATATCATAATCATCAAATATTTTAATCATATTAATACATTGTATATGACACATAAAACTAATAACATGAAAGAAAAAAAAAAAGATTCGAATAAAAAATGCATCATAATATTCTTATAAAAAATCATATTTTTTCATCTATTTCTCCATCTTTAAGTTTACTAATCATTAAAAATGTGATGCATATTATTTTTGAGAAATGCTACTAACTTATTCAAATTAAAAAAAATTTAGTATATTGTGGGCCCCATAAGGTAATTATAAAATTAAAATATATTACAAATGAATAAAAATAAAATGAGGTTAATTATTAATTAGGTATAAAGTTAAGATGCATTTTTCAATAGGTGACGCCCTAAGTAAAGCTATAATTAGGCTTAAATGTTAGAAGAAACAATTGTGATAGAGATTTCTATTTGGATTTGATTATATTTAAGTCATGAAGTAATTACTCGATTAGAACTTAATGATTTTATTGGCTAAATAAAATAGAAATAATACTATGAATATGATAACTTATATGAAAATTTTCTTTAGTAAAAATAATATTAAATTAATTAAAAGATAGCTTTATTTATAATTTTTAAGGGCTAATTAATTTAGTGTTTATTTGTAATGTTCCTTGTAATCAACCATCTACAAGGAGCTATGGAAGGTGTACCTTTCAACAATTGAATTTTGATTGGATTATGATTATCCTTAAGCTACTTGTTTGACTCATTTGGGCTTTAGGGTTAGCTTTGGTAGCCAATGACAATCACTAATGGTGACATCTTTGATTGATAATTTGAATATATTGGGTCTTAAAAAATGATATTAAATGCGCGTCGGTGATGATGAATCAAAATTTTAATAGGTAGATTGGCGAGAATAATTTTAGAAAAAATTATGTTAAATAGGTTTAAAAAAATTACTTTTTTTTTGTATATTTATCAATCTCTCTCTCTCTCTCTTTTTTTTTTTTTTTTTTTTTTTTTTTTTTTTTTTTTTGAGAGGAATGTTAGAGATGAATAACTTACAAAATGATGTAATATAGAGATACAACAACTTAAAAAAATTTGAATATTTTTGGATGAAAAAACTTAGTTATGAACAAACTTTGGAAAGCAAAAAAGATAAAGTTTGTTGGCAATATATGCTACTGAAAATGGGATGACTTTTGCAATTGTTCTGATGATCATTACCCTAAGTTTCTAATGCGTTTGTTGTGAAGCCACACTAGAAGGAGATAGCAATCTAACCAAGTTAGCTAGTTCATTAAGCTAATGATCATTTGGGTCTTATATCAAGTAGTATGATTAATAGGGGTGTCAAATCAGGTCATGGGTCAGGTTTGGGTTTGGTTCGAACCTGATATTGACCTGCTAATAGTTTACACAATGCGAACCTGACCCGTTTTTGCAAACGGGTCAGAAAAAGCAACCGGACCCAACCTGCCGGGTTGACCCGACCCGACACAAAATCGCTTACAACTTACAAGATTTGGTCAAAGAAGCGCTTGAATGGGAGAACGGAGAGCTCCTATTGTCGTCGTTGTTACTTCCGATCCAACAAAAGAACGTGACTTCCGACCCCACATGAAGGAACATCGTCGAAGCCTTGAACTCTCGAAGGAGACTTGGTCGAAGAAGCGCGTGAACAAGAGAACGACGCAGTGCAGGCAGGCGGAAGAAGAGGAAAAGCAAACAAGCCAGCGGACAAGATGTCGGTGGCGGCAACGTTGGCATGGACGAAAACAACGTCAGCGGTAGTGCGGGAGGGACAGCGGCAATGACAACGCGAACATGATAGTGACGCAACAACGTATTTTCGTCGGACTCTATGAGACATGACTCGCTCACTGGGTTACGTGCTGACATGAGTGACGCGCTGACGCTAACGAGTGACAAGATAGTTCACGCGGGATATTCCCGGGTCAACTCAAATCCGATATGATTTTACAAACGGGTTGGAATCTTGAATCCAAACCCGACCTGTTTCTCAAATTGGTTGACCCTAACTAAAAATTTTTGTGTCAGGTTCGAGTCAAGTTTTCGGATTGTGTCAAATATTGACACCCCTTACGATATCCATAGACTTGATTTGATGCATCTTATCTTGATCGATGGGGGATAGTGCACCATTATAAACTTATCTAGCTTCATGTTAAGCTAAACTAAGTCAAACCAGACCCTAATTCAATGCTTATAAATTGCTCTAAGATGTGTGTTTTACATCGAAGTTTTACTTAATCAAATAATTACTTGTTAGAGGGATTTATGTAAAATCTTAAATATTTTGTCCATTGTCCTAAAATATCAATTAGAGACTTCATTAATCATTTTGATTCATTATAGCAAAGATTGAATCAATTCACTAAGGATTTATTGATCCTTTTTTCAGCAATAGCAAATATGACTTGGAAAGGGCCATTTCCTTAAGCTTGAAGGTGTTAATACAAAGTTCATTAAAGTAGTTTATTACAAGTGTACTAGTGTTGATATAGGTTGAATTTGATTGGGTCTCTTTAAGGCTTCGTTTGGGACGGCTTTCTTACTGTTTTTTTAAAACAGCTTTTTAGTACAAAAATTTCTAGTTCTAAAAACTTTTGTACTAGAAAGCTGTTTTAGAAAGCGGGAAGAAAGCTATCCCAAACGAAGCCTAAGTCTGTTTAGGCCCCGATTTGATTCAATTGGCTCAACGTATTTGAGGTCATTTGCATGTTGGCAACATCAATCTATTATCAATTAGGCTTTGTTTCTTCTAATATAAAATTGAACTTCATTTTGAACTTGTCAAGATGCTCATAGATTTATATTTTACATAAAAAAATCATACACAATCAAAAGCTTTAATGATCTAAATATTAACTCCAACAAACTTAAAACCATTAAAATAAGCTCAATCACAATACATAACTCACTAAAAAGACTTCCACAACATTAAGCTAACACAAACACGTTTCTCTAATGCTAATTTATTTTCTGTAAAGCGGTTTGAACTACTAAGAACTCTTTTGACACTCATCTCCTTCAGATTTAGAGCTTTTAAATTACAAAAATTTGACCGTTACTCACCATTATAATAATAAATTTTAAAAAATCAATAGCAGGAGTTCACAAGGCATTAACACTACAGGAAAATATGGTATTACCGTCGGACTTTTCGGCGGATGTAAATACACCAAAAATAGCGCAAAACAACCGATGTTTTTTTCTCTAGTAACGTAACGACGAAGTTTCCAACAGATTTTCCGCCGGCCTGTTACCGATGGATTATCTGCCAGAGTCTTTGTTGTTATTGATTAGACACGAAGCTTATTTCGGCGTATTATCCACCAAAAATTACAGGAGAAATATAAGACATACATTGCGTCGGTCTATTTAAACCTGACGAACACACTCCGGCGGATAATCCGCCGGATTTTTCCGTTGGTAAATGTCCGGCGAAACTTTCCGCTAGACATTCCGGCTAATAAAACGTCGGAATTCCTTTCAGGAGGACCGCATTTTGGTTACAGTATTTCCGCCGACATTCCTCCAGAAAGTTCGTCGGAAATATTTTCGACAGATTTGTTTCGTACGGAATACAATTTTTCACGCGCGAATTGCAGTCGGACAACTTTTCACCGGAAATTCACCGTAAACCGAATTTTACCGGCGGAATTTCATGTTTACCGACATATTTTGTTTGCCATAACAACCGATTTTCCTGTAGTGTGTACAACATATAATTAAGATTTTATTTGTAACAATTTTCTTACTGCTTTCTAAAATAATTTTTCAGTACAAAAATTTTAAGTAGAAGAAATATTTGTACTAAAAAATTATTTTAAAAAGTAATAAAAATTCTGTCCCAAACGAAACCAAAATAACTTAGTCATCTAACGATGGTTCCTAATGCCAATTCCAGACGAAAGTATACAGATTTATCTAATAAAATAATGGAATGAGAGATGAAGCATCATAGTCATGATAATTAATGAACAGAAGCATTGGCTATTGATGCAAATGTAGCAACAAAGCAGGCTTTATTTAAAAAAAATGTACCAACCATAGAATTTATTAGGTATAGCTGCCTGTATTGACAATCTCTATGCAGTGCGCAATTAATCAAAGACAAAGTGACCATCCCAACTGCTTCTAATTAATCTGCAGATTAATATTGATTATTTGTTAGTAAGGAATGGTTTGTGTTTGTGTTGAAGGTGTGAGAGAGCAAAGTGGGGAATGGATGGGGACAGCTAGGGGTGTCAATTTCTGACACGACCCGATAACCCGCCCCTATCTCACGCAGGAGCTTCGCTGTCTCGGTTTAACAAGTCAAGCCTCGCCTCCTCCACCGGCGATGACCCACCCCACCTCCGCCAGGCTCCAATCGACTTGCCAGGAGCCCAAGATGCGTCGACACCCAGGCCCTATGCTCTCAATCGGTCCGCCCTGTCGCCATTCGCCCACGACGATGCCTAGCCAAGTTGCCATTCGCCCACGACGACGCCCATCCAAGTCACCATTCGCCCTTATTTCGCGACTCACAACTGCGTTCGCGGGTCGGGTCAGGTCAACCCGACAACCTGTACGGGTCAGGATTCTTGACCCATTTAGCTAAACGGGTTGGGTTCGGGTCAACCCGTTTATACCCGGATCAAGTCGAGTTCGACCCGAAACCGACCCGAATTGACACCCCTAGGGACAACTTTCTTATTGCTTTTTAAAGTAATTTTTAGTACAATTTTTTTTTTTCATGACATTTTTTAATTCAAAGTTCTCTTAATATATATATATATATATATATTTAAATTGATTTGAATACTAATTTTATTTAAAGTTGTAAAAAAAAACTTTAAATTTTATTAACAACTCGTGTAATTAATTTCAGATATGTATCTATATATAAAATTTGAAGTTAGTTTCTTGTGTAATGAGAGCCATCTATCATTAAAATTTTGATGAGTTTATGATTTTAAAACAACAACAACAACAACATCTGGGGTCGGCCGCTACATGAATCAATTTTCTTCATGGTGTCATGTTAAGGGTATCTAGATCAATGTATTAAAAGATTCATGTCATGATTATTCGATAAATTTTATTCTGATTGTCAACTACTTAACGCAATCCTCAGCTTTTCTCATCCAGGAGTTGAGATCTGACAACCAAAGTTTTATGAGTTTATTATTTTGAAGCGAGGTTATTTTTTTTTTTTTTGAAGAAAGTATGTCGCTAATTTTGATGATGTTTGTTGAGTAAATTGATATGGTGGAAGTGATCGAGTTGTGGTTTTTAAAGAATTTTGCGATTCACACATCTGATTAAATTACATTTAAGTGAA
>NW_021319944.1:832165-852740 GCF_001605985.2 Dendrobium catenatum | reverse complement strand
CTCTCTATATATATATATATATATATATATATATATATATATAACAAAAGATGTTCCTCAATTAGCTATTTAGTGAAAATATTAATGAGCTAATGATTTGTGCTAACAAAATCCTATGTTTACATAATAGTAATTAATTAGGGGTGTTAATATTTGACATGACTTGAAAATCTAACTCGAATCCGACTTAAAAATTTTGGGTTAGGGTCAACCCGTACCCAAAACAGGTCAGGTTCGGGTTGACCCTTTGACCAGAAATTGATTTGTTTTTGACCTGAAACCCTATTTTGACCCGACAACCCAAGATTGACCCGTTTTGACCCGAAAAGCGGATATTGACCCATTTTGGACCCAAAAACTAGTTTTTTTTTCATGGTCTCGGGTTATGTTGGGTTGACCTGGACCCGAAGCGGGTCAGGTTCAGGTCCGAAAAACTGACCCGTTTGCAAAAATGGGTCGGGTTTTGGTTGACCCGACCCATGACTTGAAATTGATACCCCTATAAGTAATGTTAAATCTTAATGTGTTTGGTCCAAGATTGCTAGATTGGGTTTTTAGTAAGACAAATTGCACTAATAATATCATACCTTATAGGATCATGCAATAGCTTTGTTATGTGTTTGAAAATCTATGACGGTAGAGAGAGTGTATAATGTTCACTTTGGATAAATATATAGCACGTACAAATAAAAGTTACAAGAGATGAGAATTTCTTATGTAAAAAATCCAATAAAGAAAAAAAAAAACTACAAGATCCGACTCAGTTGCAATAGTTCATTATATAATTATATATATAAGATTATACACTTCTTCACCATTGAAGAAGACTGGATTACATAATTGCGAATAATTATCTAATTCTCATTATAAGGATTAGAGAAGTTAGATGTCCACAGATAGACAATTAAAATTTTATAGTGGAGATGGATGTTAGTAGTGAGAATGGAAGCGGTGATTATCAAAAAATGCAATAGAATTCTTTAACTCTCTTAGCTTTCAAACCACTCTCATATAGAAAATGGAGCCTTATCTATGACATTTTTAAGAGAAGCACTTTGGTAAATCTAATCATAATCCAAACCACTCGATCCATCAAATGATTCATACTGATTTCTATGTTCATAGACCCCTTATTTAATATTTGAGTACCTTAATAACTTCATAATTGAAAGATCTTTTTCTATTGGATTTATCTCATTAATCTGCTTGATTTGATTATAAGCACACAAGATTTCAAGATCATTTAGTCATTAATTAATGTCCTCAAGTTTTCAATTATATTTCAAATGCTCAATTTGAGCTCATTAGGAGTTCGATCGAATCATTTGAAGTATCAATGGATTTGTCTCATTAAGACATTCAGCTTGAATATATGCTTCTTGAAACCGGTTCATATGGTATTAAATGTAAATTTTTTGAGTATTCTTCTCAAATTTTGCTTAAAATTTTATGAGATCGATCATTAGCCTAAATGAGCTGAAAAATAAATATTTATTATGAATGTGTCCAACAACCATAAAAGTATCATTTAATTTAATTGAATAATATGATGTAGAAATAATAACAACTAATTAATACTGTATCAAATACTAATTAAGTTATGATGCAAAGCATCAACTAATAAGAACTTATTTATGGCAGAAGAGTTCCTATTGATGGCAGATAAACTCTCCATGTCTTGGCTCCATCAATGTGAGATTTGAATAGTCTCTTATCATATGCCTCACATAATTGTTATCTATGAACATTATGCTTCAATTGTAACATTAAAAAATTTAGGCTCTGTTTAGGGAGAAATTATTACGCACTGTCACTGAATGCTATTCAGAGGGGAATCAGGACGCACCACACCATCATTTTACTGTGTATTGATATTGTGTACTGTTATGTATTGGGTGACATAGCGCATCCTAATTCTCCTCCGAACGGTCTGGTGACTGCACGTAATAATTTCTCCCATTTTGGATAACTTTCTTGCTTTTTTCTGAAGCAGTTTTTTAATATAAAAATTTTTCCGTTTAAAAAATTTTTGTACTAAAACAACTGTCCCAAACGAAACATTAGTTAATTAAATCAATTAATTTTAGTTGTAATATTTAGAAAATTAAATTGATTAACTATTTTTCAAACTAAATTAAAATAAATTAAATACTTATTTTGTCAGTTCAATACTTGAATGAACAAAAATATAATTAACTTAATTATTTTTGACTTAATTAATACATATTAATTTGAATAGCAAGTAATCCTTACTTAAATTTGTAATTTTAATAAGTGGGATAAAGAATAAATATATAAATTTTTCTGTCACTCATTTATTTGTAGTTCATGGGATTTATTGATAATTTTTTAAAAAAATTATAAAATCTGATTTTTGGATTACAAAAGTAAAAAAATCAAATCATTCACTAAAAATGAAAGAAAGTCAAAATTATAAATAATAACCTAAACAATATTTTTAATAATCGAACTGAACCAATTAAATAAAATCGGTTTGATTAAAATTTTTATAATTTTATTCAAATAAATAATTTTTTCATCACTTCATTTTGTAGTTCATGGAATTTATTGACCTAAAATAAATAAATAGAAAGTATAATTTGATATTTTTTGTTTACAAAATAAAAAACTAAATCAATTACCAATAATTAAAAAAAAAAAATCAAAATTAAAACTAATAAACAGATCAATGTTTTTAACAACTAAACAAAACAACCAATAAGAACTATTAGATTCAGTTTTTTCGGCTTTATACAAACAATACATATCCCCACTTTTATCAGTTCCATCATAAATTTTTTTTGGGGCATTTAGGTCAATTAAGATAAACTCATACACACATTATACACATAAGACTCAACTTCTTAGTTGCCGGGCAAAGCTCCCAACCAACAGGTCAAAACAAGCCGCGTTGCGTTCCATCATAATCATAAAACTAACTAGTACATTGTTATTTGACCAGGCCATTCATTAAACAGCTTATTAGCTCATTCAAGCAAAGGTTCATTAGCCTAACTTAACCAAATATTCACATAATTCATACCTTGCTTACCATACTTTATAATGGATCAATACACCATTAGAATGCTTCTTAATCCTTTTTCAAGCTTATCACATCAAACCAATGAGGCATTATCATGAAACTAACATGCTCACTTTCAAATCAACATATCATTATGACACTATGGCAAACAAATTAGCTTAAACATAATCATGCTTCCATCACATCATCACACCATATTCATGGAGCTTGACAATGAGATAATCCTTTTAAAACTGCAACATAACATTCAGGGGTGGAACCAGCTTTAATTTTTAGGGGGTGACAAATTTATAAGTAAAACTGCAGAATTTTGTTCGACTCCTATTTGTTCATATCCTTGATTGTTGTACGCTTCGTATATATGCCGGGGGTTCAAGGGGGCAGCGCCCCCTCTACACAATGTGTTTAATTATGCTATGGGCAATTACCTAAAAACCCTTGTAATAAAGTCTAAAAAATATATTGAGGGGCGTAAACTACCAAAATAATCATACAATAAAGAATTTTTTTTTAGGGGAAGCAATTGCTTCCTCGGGCTTAAGGTGGATCCGCTCCTGATCACATTGCATGTGTAGTTTCTAATAGATGTTAGTGACAATTGCCATCACATGTAACAACACATGGTAGCAACTAAGAGAAGGCAAAAACAAGGAATAATTCTCTTTTCTTGTAACCTAAGGTGCTATAAGAGAAAGCCATCCCTATTTTTTTTAATATTCTCTCTCTATCACATGATTTCATATCATGTTTAGTAGCCTAAACTAGGTGTTACTTACAGTAGGAAGAAGCATGACAAGTTCATATGAGAAATTAAAGAGCTACCTACCTCAAGGCCAATATTGACTAGTTTAATTTGTGGATCTGCACTCCATCCATCACTTCATTACCTATATCAAGCAACTGCATTAAGTATGACTATAACAAGTTCATGCTTCCATTCTCCATAGATAAGTCTTATGGTTTTTAATTCTTCTTACTAAAATCATGGAATTACTATCCAACATAGTTATTTGCTTTGCTTAATCATTAACCATAGATAGGTTATCTTATATAATGACTCTAAAATATTTTTAGAGGAACACTTGACAATGAAAGATAGCAATCCCATTAGAGTTTGTTATTTTGATTGTAAACTAAGGCTTCATTTGTGACGACTTTCTTACAGCATCGTAAAGCAGTTTTTTAGACACAAATTAAAATTTTGATACTAGAAAAGTGCTTTACGAACAATAAGAAAGTCGTCTCAAATGAAACCTTTGGTATATACAACTCTCTTATCGTATTGCTTTTTATAATACAACCATAATTTATGTTTGGCCATCACTTTTTTTGTTGCTATTAAAATATTTTTGTGCTAGAAAATTATTTTCTCAACTACAGCTTTGCAAAGCAATAAAAAAGTTGTTCCAAATAAAACCTAAATGTCATGCAGATTCCTTAACACATACACATGACCTGCATTATGCTTAATCCATCGACGTGCTCTTCGACAATTTACTAAATAGAAATATAAATATATTTATAATTCACTCATTAAGCACTTGAGGGGACCAAGTCCCCGCTAGTGAAATCTATTGAAAACTTATTCCTCTTCCTAGGGGAGATGGCCAAAGTACTTAAAGGCCAAAGTCAGAGGTGCTCTCTATCCAATCGAGACTTGGATACTCTTGGTTGTTGCTTGCGAAAGTTCACAATCCTATTAGAAGTTCCATTTGATGTAACTTCACGACTGCGAATAGGATAGGGGGTTTGACTTGTGGACGAGTGTCTTGTTCTTTAGGAGCCCTCTATTTGCCCTTCCTTCTCCAGGTGACTAAGGCCTCATTTGTTTCTTCGTAATTTCTCTATCTGCAGTTTGAATCAGCGAAAAAAGGATTATTTTGATGTTTGATAACTCCACTTCTTCAAAATAACTTCCGATGAATCTCCGTGTTTCTATCGATTTGAGAAGAATTTTTTTTCTCCATTTGCCGTTCTGAAAGCTCCGTTAAAAACAAGAAAATAGAGCTGGGGAATCAAATGAGGCCTAGGTTCCAAGCTCCAAGGGAGGATTATTCCTTTTTCAAACTAAGAGAGAGCTCTTCAACAGCTGTATGCTTCGGCTCAAGAGGAGGGGTGGAGATTTATACATATATAGGATAAAAGATAAGAATAATAGTTTGCACTAAATATGAAGATTATGATTTAAGTTTTATTGACCAATATTTTTGATATGACATCATTAAATTCATTTGATTAAATCTAATATGATTTTAAAGATTTTTTTTTTGAGGCACTACCTAATATAATTTTAAGATATAAAGTGCTCAAAGTATTGAGATTAGAATATTTCAAAATTGACTATGAAATCATCTCAATTTAATTTTTTAGCATACACATTGAATTGTTTTTCTTGATTTTGTGCCACTATGAAAAATAGTCAAATTAAGGCTTCGTTTGGGACGGCTTTTTTATTGCTTTCTAAAACGGAATTTTAGTATAAAATGAAAAAATTTTGTACTGAAACTCCGTTTTAGAAAGCAATAAAAAAGCCGTCCCAAACGAAGCCTAAGACTTCACATGGGACGGCTTTCCTACTACTTCTTAAAGCAGCTATCTAGTACAAAAATTACTTTAAGAGTACTAGATAGCTTCTTTAAGAAATAGTAAAAAAATTATCTCAAATGAAACCTAAGATAGGTTTCATTTGAAAGGTTAGTTTACGTCGAAATAATACAAGTACACAGTTGTGTAATGTTTTTTTTGTATGTATTGCACTATGTACTCATTTTTTAAGTCCATGAAGAGTACACAACATTGCACGGATATAAAGTATACACAGCTAGGCACATAATTCCTAAATATGTCATTTCCACTTAATAATTTCTCTCTTCTGAAGCTATTTTTTATTATTTTATTTATGATTCAAAAATAATCAAAGAAAAAAATAGGGAATTTAATTTATTTTAAAAATTAAACAAATTTATCCCTTTTTTATTTTTGCTTTTATTAGAAAATTAAAAATAAATTTACAGCTGAATATATATATATATATATATAATTTAAAAATTAGCTTGACAGAAAGCACAAAACAAAACATATATCGTTACAAACAAAGCCTAACACGGAATGACCCCACGTGACCGCCACGCGTCTCCCCTGCCGCCGCCTCGGCCGCCGCCGGTGCGCCCGCTGGCTTGCTACTCCCTTCTCAGGAATAATTTAATCAATAAATAAACAACAAAAATTCTGTAGAGATACATAACGAGAGGGGATTCACTAATCTGACTGTGATCAACAATTTTTTATTACTGCCGATATCATGAAAATATCAAAGTATTGATAGCTATGAGGAATATTATGAATATATAATGATCAAAATGATCTTTTGCAAAAATTACAAATCACCCCTTATTTTGTTCATTTAAAATGATTTTCTTTGTTTTGAAGATTAATCAAATCCTCAACAAAAAATTCTTGAGCAAATCTCATCTACATGACATACATTGTAAAATTCTCTTGAATCCTAGTTGTCACCCACATGATCAAAGCTGCAACCTTCCATAAGACCATTATAATTATTTTCATGTAACAATAGGTAACTTCGAACAACGTCGTGTCCGTACATCATCGCTTTCGACTGCATTCACTCGAACTGATCATGGGAGTTTCTTCTATGATAAATTCAATGCCACGACTGCAAAGGTGCAGCCTGTTTCGCAAACTGTCAATGTTTGAATAGTTTTGCGATATATCGAGGTATTTTGGACCAATTTTGTGCAATGTCAGGTTTGTCGGTCTTCATTCTTGTCGCATGTGCTCGATTTAACTTCAGAATGTATATGAAGGCCAAAAATGTTGGGAAACATTTTTTGCAATGTATGCAATGTAAAGTTAAAGTTATGTATATGAACCATCTCCCTAGACCTTGTAGTGGTGGAAGCCTCATGCTTAAACATGCCTTTTTTGATCTTCCAATCATTAATTTGAGGATGCATAGTTATTTTGGTTTTAGTGATGCATGATTAACTAGCATGAGTAAAAAAATGAACTATTATTCTTAAGCTTGTATTTTGGTTTTAGTGGTGCAAAATTTTGTGCCTGAAAAATCCTTTATACTCGTTGGCATAGTACTTAGTTTGGGACGGTTTTTTTACAGTTTTTTGAAGCAGCTTGTTCGTAAAAAGTTAAAAATTTTGTACTAAAAAATTGCTTTAAGAAATAATAAAAAGCCATTCCAAATGAAGTTTAATGCTTCGTTTGGGACGGCTTTCTTTCTGCTTCTCAAAGCAGCTTTCTAGTACAAAATAAAAAAAATTTGTACTAAAAAGCTGCTTTGAGAAGCAGAAAAAAAGCCGTCCCAAACGCAACCTAAATCTAATGGACATGTTAGCTTGTTTTTTGCTTATTGGAAATGGCTTTTGAAAATGTCTTGATAGGAGGAAAGTCACAAAAACTGCTTTGGTTGTAGAGAAGAAAGAGATAAAGCAAGTTTTGTAAGGGTCTATTGACCCTTTGTTCTGGAAAAAAAGGGGAAGGAAATCGCTCAGCACCATATTATGCTGATTGTTGTTATACAAGATATTAATGGGAGCTTCTTCTTTATTTTTTCTGCTCGGAGTTTGGATATGTTGACTTGTTGTATGCTGATAATCAACTGTGACATGAAACTTTTGGTAGTTCTATTGCGAGTTATGAAGTAGAGAAGCACTATCATTAAAAAAAACTTAGCTGATCTAAATGTAATAGAGTGCCCATTTCAGATATCTCGGGTCTATTGGCGAAATAGATGGAGATATTATTAATATAATTCAAGTTGGATGGTTGAAGTGGAGAAATTCATTGAGCCTGGCGTGAGGGAAAAGTACCACTCAAACTTACGAGTAAATTCTATAAGATGCTGAAGAAACCTGTAATTTTTTATGGTGCAGAATATCAACCATTAAAAGAGAATTATAAAATTAAATGTTGCAGAGATGAGAATGCTCAGGAGGATGAGTATATGATTATGTTATGATTTCAACAGCGAGTATATAATTATGTACTTAATCAACATAATAATGAATACTACTTCATCATATACATACAAGGAATGATGACACCTTTTGTATTTTTCTCTTAACATTTCAAAAAAATTTGAATAATATACACTCAATAAAATTTTAAAAAATGGCATGATTTTATAAAAATTGAACTTGGCAGTGCTAAGCAATTAATAACTTCAAGCAAGAGAGTTCTTAGACAAGGGAGACAAACTAGCCTTCTTGGTCTCAATTGTTCTCTTTGTCCTGATGATGTCCACTACCCTTTGATCCAAGAAGTGGAGACTCTTCATTCTTCATCTAAAACCATGGAACTATTTAAGCACAGGTGTCATTCATGATGTAATCATCCAGTGTGCAAACTAATATCTCGAAGAATCATTATTAAAAAGACTATGGCTAGCAAAACCGAAGTTAACAGCACATAATTGAAACAATGAAATGCCTTCAACTAATTCAAAGTATACTTGCTAGTACAGGTGTCAATATTTGACATGACCTGAAAATCTGACCCGAAAATTTTGGATTAGGGTCAACCTGGATTTGAAATGTGTCGGGTTCGGGTTCAGCAAATCAAGCCGTTTCAAAAATCAGATCGAGATTGAGTTGAACCAATAACCAGAAATTGACCCGTTTTCGAACCGAAAATCCATTTTGACCTGGAAACCGGAGATTGACCCATTTTTTACTAGATTTCGACCCGAAAATCGGAGATTAACCCATTTTCTGACAAGAATACCAGCTATTTTTGGTCGGTCCCGGCCTCCCGGGTCATTCGGGTAGTGTCGGGTTGACCCGGACCCGAAGTGGGTAGGGTTGATGTCCGAAAAGCCGACCCATTGGTCGGGTTCGGTTTGAACCAAATAGTGTCGGTTAGTTCAGAGTTCGACCCGAACCCGACCTGTGACCGAAATTGACCCCCCTACTTGCCAGGATACGGAAGCAAAAAGATATACCTGTGAAACAGGAAGGGCATCAGCAACCTTCTTCTTGCTCTCGCTAACATTAAAGTAAGCGTAGAGAGCCATGTCGAATATGGCAACGAGAATTCCTATTATGTTCTTGGCAGTGAAAGGATCATGGAGAAGAATGTAGCCAAAAGAGAGCACAAGGCAAGTCTTCAAGTGACCGAGCACCTGGTAGGTCACTGCAGATGCCGTCCCAATAACTAAGAATGTACTGAAGTTGACCAAAACGGCTATTAAACAAGACATGACGATGAATCCCTACACATCAAACACATTCGAAAATTCTTTGAAAAGGATAATTAGGAATGTCAGGAACAGAGTGGGCCAAACCTGATAGAATCCAGTAGAGTTGAAGCCTGGGCTTAGATTGAGGAAAATCACTTTTCCTACCCTAAGGACAAATGGAATCATGCAGGCTTTACATAGCATCTAAGTTAGCTTTTATGGATCGAGTGTAAACAAATTACCTTAGTGTCAGAATTACTTAAAAGTGTATTACATGTTTACTGCAAAAGTGGATTTTAAATCAAGGCTATGTTTATATTCAACTCTTTGTGATGGGAACACCATTATGATTAGTTTTAGATGATGAATTTGGTCAGCATAAGTTTTAATAAGCTTAATCAAATTTGTTAAAATCTCAGCCGTCCCTTAACATTTGATCCTACGGTCAGTATGGGAATCCGGGGGGGGCTCATCATCTAGATCACGCTGTCAAATCTCAATTGTCCCTTGGCCGTTGACCCCACGGCCAAGATGGGATCCGTGAGAGGCTCACCTGGATTATGCAAATCTCCTTCCATATTCGGGTGGATGATTTAGGAAGGATTATATTAGGAAATTATACATGATTCCATATTTATATTTATTTATTAATATATCTTATATAGAACTATAAATATGGATAATTTTATATAATAAAACGAAGTTTTCCCTTTCCAATTATCTAAATTTAACAAAATTTTATGTTTAACTTCAAACATAAAAAAAAAAAGATTAGTTAAGGGAATTATAACTAAAGCCAAACAACCTGAAACTTATGACGTTAAATGTGTGGGTTGGACTATTGTTGAGCTAAACTGTAGTTCAAGCTCTGAACTGGACAATTCAAATTACACAACATTGTCCTGGAGCTCTATCCACCTAAACAAATTGAAATCCTTTAGAAAGCATAATTCAAGAATGAGCATCTAACTTGAAGCCAGGTCTCCTCTCCCCTTTCTTCCTCTCTTAACCAATAAATAAATTACTAATTAGCAGCCAGTCGTAATCCCACTTCTTGAAATAATCAGACAACAAATGTAACAGTTAAACATCATTAATGAACTTGGCTCTAATTTTTTTACACTTTACAATCATGTAAGATGATTATTTATCAGGAAATGGTCTTAAGTTTTTATTAATCTTTAATACTCCAAACCTGGGTCCCACCCCTGTCAATTGATCAGGAGAGAAGTGGGCTGGGGCGGATCCAGCTTTAATTTTCAAGAGGGGCAAAAAGTGTAGAGATTTTTTTTTTTGCCTTGAAGTCGGCTCGACCCCTATCCCCTATTTGTTCATATCCTTGATCATTGTACGTTTCACATATATGTCGGTGGTCCAAGGGGGTAGCGCCCCCTGGTGGGGTTCGACCTAGTTTATCGTTTGATTATGTTGGATAATTGCCTAAAGACTATAGTATTATAAAACTTTTAGTGGGGGTCCGCACTTAATACCCAATCATCGAATATTCTCATTTTCATTTTTTTTTTACAGTGAAGGTTTTTTCATCTGCTCTCAGTGCAAACTGGGAAATGAACAAGTTTAAACAAAATTTACATGTGCTGTAGTTATCTACTGGATCCTTTGTTTGCAAGTATTTGAAAATCCAATGTATTCAAAATGCAGTGTAAAATAAAAATTATTAAATCATGCAATTGAAATATTTGATGTATTTGATTGCTTGTAAAAGAAATCTAGCAGTTTATATGTTTGTGTTTGGTTGCTTGCAAAGTAAAACCAATATTTAAAATATGAAGTTGATCGTTGGCAGCAGCGGATGATCGCAGGCTGCGAAGATCGATGGCAGTGGCTAGTGGAGGCCAACGGCACTGACAGGTTGCAGCCAGGCACGAAGAGAGCTTTGGAACTCAAATAAAATTCTCTAACTCCTGAGATCTATTCACCTACAAATCACCGAGTATAATAACCCTTCTCCACAAATTGAGGGTCATTGTTCTTGTTCCCAAACTCGGATATTACACACTTTGTCCCTTCCAATGATACGGTGAACTAAGCCTCCTACATTTACAAACTTGAAAATCTAAGATTTACCTGAGGATAAACGCTGACCATGGTTCCCTGAAACATTTGTGTGCAGGACATAGCCATGAAACAAGGACAGTCCAATGAAACTATACCGTCTAAATCATTTTCTTCCTGCAGGCAACAATTTATAAGGATTTAAAACAAAAGAAAAAAAAATAGAGCTTTAATTAGCAAACAAGCATCAACAAAAATGTTAACAGATAAGTATAAGGAAACGCACACCTAGCATGAGGTCATGTACAGTCGTTATTTATGTTAAAGATATGTACAGATGGCAATTGTAAAAGTCTATATATACTTGTGTATACCTCTAGGAAATGATAGATAATATAGAAGAGATTTCATTTCCTCACAATTCTCTCTTTCTTGTTTCTCTGTTATTTCTCTGCCAGCTTAATCGCATTGCAGGTTAACATGGTATCAGAGATATGTAGCGAAGGTTAGCGATTTTTTTTCTTCCTTTCTTTTCTTCTCTACCACATCGTCTCTTGCGTGCTCAAACCCATGGCTGGATCATCTACTTCCCCACCTACGGTGGATTCAAATTCTTCTTTCATCTCAATAACCATTCCACCCCAACTCAAGTTCTTGATGAGTAATATCAAGAATCTCGTTCCTAACTCCTTACCTGCGGACAATTACCCGGTCTGGTGTTCCCAAGTGGAAAAAGTTTCAACGCCAATGGATTTAAAGGCTTTCTTGACGGCACATCTATGTGTCCACAACATTCCTCTGCTCCAGATGACTCATCCGCATCCCACGCTATGACTCTGCATGACATCTAGACACTCACCGATCAAAATATTGTTGTTGCATTATATTCGGCGATCTCGCCATCAATCCTACCATATATGCTCACACTAACGCATTGTCATGAAATATGGATGACTCTTGCGCATCGTCTTCAAGCTACGACACGTTCTCGGATCATTCAATTAAAGAATGAACTACACCATCTGTTGAAAGCTGACAAAACCATGACGCAATATCTTCTTGATGTCAAATCTAAAGTTGATGTTATAATAGAAACTGGTAGCACGATCGATCCTGAAGATGTGATTCTATATACGCTAAATGGCCTTCCCTCCTATCAGTCATTTAAAATGGTGATGCACACAAACCTGCAACTATTAAATCTCTATGATCTTTACAGTATGTTATGCAGTGAAGAACAGATATTAACCAATGAAGCAACGAAAGTTCTCCAATCTTTTCATATGACAGATAATTCCATAGCACTTGTTGCACCTCGTGGTCGAGGTCGAAGCCGATACAATCACTCTCGAGGAATCAGAGGCCGCCGCTCCTTCCCACATGCTGGACAAAAAGACAAAAATCCATATCACAACACAATCTGTCGGATTTGTAACAAGACGGGTCACTCCGCCCTTCATTGTTGGTATCAGAATGATCCAACATATATAGAAACCCCCTCCAATTCAACGTTGTTTAGTTCACAAGATACGGCTCGTCAAGCAGACTGGTTTCTTGACAGTGGTGCCTCATCGCATCTCACAACCGATCCATCTCAATTAAGTGAAATCGAGCCATATACAGGTTCTTCGCAAGTTGTTTGCAATGGCCAACAACTTCCAATTCAAAATACAAGTAAAGGACTCCTGCCTACTCCCACGGGTACTCTTTTTCTTCACAAACTTCATCATGGACCAAATCTTTCCTTCAATCTTCTCTCGGTCCATCAGCTAACCAGTGACAATGATCGTGTTCTATCCTTCTCCTCGAATGGATATCAAATAAAGGATTCGAAGACTCATCATCTTCTACTTCAAGGGCTCTGCCATAATTGTCTATATAAGATCCACACCACCTCAAATACTCTGCATCTCGCTCTGCTTTCAGCTGAAACCATTCCTGACTTGTGGCATAATCATCTCGGGCATCCTGTTGTCCCTACTTTACGACACTTAGCTCGAATTCATTCAATATATGTACCTCTCTCACTACTACATGTGATACATGTTGTCTTGCCAAGAGAAGACGTTTATCATTTTCTAAATCTACCTCTCATACTATTGTACCATTTTAATTAGTGCATTCTGATGTTTGGGGTCCTTCCCCATTCTCATCTATACAAGGCTATCAATACTATATTTCTTTTATCGATGACCACACCAAATATTGTTGGGTTTTTCCTCTTTTTCAAAATTCTGAAGTTACACAAACATTTGTAAACTTTCACAAAAGCATCAAATGCCAATTCAACACATCCATCCAAACTATCAGAACGAATGGTGTGGGAGAGTATTTAAATAATAACTTCAAATCATACTGCAAACATTAGAGCATCCAACATCAATTCACTTGTCCGTATACACCTTCTCAAAATGGTGTTGTTGAACGGAAAAATTGTCACATTCTTGAAACTGTCCAGTCTTCTCATTCACTCAAATGCTCCCTCCCTTCTTTGGGTAGAAGCATTATATATAGCCATATACTTAATCAATCGTCTACCTACACCCACTCTTCAAAACAAAACACCATTTCAACAATTACACAACAAAATTCCTACTTACACACATTTGAAAACCTTTGGATGCCTATGTTACCCGTGGATGAGACCTTATGTCAAGTCTAAATTATCTCCTCTCTCCTTGCCATGCGTGTTCATTGATTATGCTCAAATACAAAAAGGATATCGTTGTCTAGATACTAGCACAAATCGTGTTTATGTATCTCGTCACGTTATCTTCAATGAAAGCGGAAAACCGACGGTTCACGTCTATATCCGGCGGTTTACCGGCGGTTTAGACACCGTCGGTATTACCGACGGTGTATCGTAGCTAAGCCGTCGATTAAGCCGTCGTTATCGTCCGACGGCGTAACCGCCGGCGTAGCCGTCGGTAATACCGACGGCCTCTAAACCGCCGGTTTTCACTGTTTTTCCTGTAGTGATAACAAGCTTCTACTCATCCAGCCACTATAGCTACCACTTCTCAAATCCCACCTCTTCTGCTTGTTCCTACATCTCTTACTTGAAATTCTCAGCTCAACCAATCACCTCCTAGATCGCCACCTTCTTACAATCCTATTATACAGCCCAATACTTTCTCCTCCAGCTCATCTTCAAATCCACCAGCACTAATCTTGACCCCTCCGTCCACCATACCCATAATTCCGGTCCATCCAATGAAAACTCGTTTCCAAACAGGTAACCTTAAGCCAAAATGAATATTTGATCTCACTCATCAGATTATAGATCCTGATCCCACTACATACACACAAGCTGTTAAGCATGAACATTGGCGTTCTGCTATGTTCAAGAGTTTCAAGCTCTTCAATCACAAGGACAATGGGAACTTGTGCCATTCTCTCCTACTCAAAACACACTTGGTTGTAAGTGGACGTTCAAAACTAAATATAATTCAGATGGAACAATTGCACGTTACAAAGCAAGATTAGTCACGATAGGATGTAATCAGGAATTTGGATTGGATTACACAGAAACGTTAAGCCTTTTAGATAAAATATCTATAGTTTGTATTTTATTAGTTATTGCCTTGCATCACAACTGGCCTATACATCAATTAGATGTATCAAATGCCTTTTTACATGGTCCTCTATCAGATAAGGTCTACATGAAGCAACCTACGGGATTCATCGACGAAAACTTTCCCACACATGTATGCAAGCTGAATAACGCTATATATGGTCTCAAACAAGCACCACAGTAGTGGTTTGAAACATTAACAGGTTTTCTTCATGAACTGGATTTTTCCACCAATCACTCGGATCCGTCACTGCTTATCTACCGTAAAAATGGTATTATCATGTATTTCTTAATCTATGTTGATGATATCATACTACAGGCAACAACACTCAGTCAATCACTACTCTACTAGATCGCTTGCATCAGCGATTCAATATACACAATCTAGGTACATTGACACAATTTCTTGGTATTACAGCTAAACTACACCAACCGGACTAGTTCTGCATCAAACCAGATATGTAGAACGTATTTTGATGCGTGCCGGTATGCTAAACAACAAGCATGTATCAACTCCTACTACACTTAAGGCTAACTCACATTTTGAGTCACCTTCCTTCACCAACCCAAAATTGTACCGACAACTAGTGGGTGCACTTCAATACCTCACCCTCACAAGACTGAACACATATATGTTGTAAACAAAGCTTGTCAGCACATGCATCATCCAACTTAATCGAACTTTGAATGAATGGATCCTTCGCTATCTTTGGGGTTCATTACAGTTCGGTCTACCAATTACTGCAGGATCTCTCATGCTTCAACATATACAGACTCCGATTGGGTCGATGATCGTCAAGATTGTAAATCGACAACAGGATACTGCAACTTTTTGTGTTCCACTCTCATCTCATGGTGTGCAAAGAAACAATCCACAATAGCAAGATCTTCTACCGAAGCATAATATAGAGCAGTATCCACGGCCACAAAAGAAATTATATGGCTTCGACGGTTACTTCAAGAACTTGACTGCACTCAACATCAGCCTACAAAATTATATTGTGATAACACTTCAGCAATTGCACTGGCAAATAATCTCGTTTATCATGCTCGCACTAAACATGTTCAGATTGACTATCATTTTATTCGAGAATACATAAAAAATTAGTCTATAAAAGTTCATCACATATCTTCAAAAGATCAATTAGTTGATTTGTTTGCTAAATCCTTATCCATATCTCATTTCAACTATGTTGTTAACAAACTCATTGTCACAACTATGCCATCAATGTGCAGGGGTAAGTATAAGGAAACACTCACCTAGCATGAGGTCAAATATGAGTTTTCGTGTCACTTTCGGGTCAATTTCGTGTTTCCGTGTCAACCCGAACCCGACCCGTTTCGGGTTTGGGTTGACCCGAACCCGGATTTTTCCGGGTCGTGTTTCATGTCGTGTCAAAAATTGATCTTTTGATGCCGAGTGATCTCATATTTGACCCTAAAATCCGAGTTTGACCCGATTTTGACCCGAAAAACGAAGATTGACCCGATTTTTCACCCGAAAACTAGCAATTCTGGGTCATTCGTGTCAGGTCGGGTTGACCCGAACCCGAATCGGGTCGGGTTCGGGTTGACCCGAACAGTGCCGGGTCAGTTCCGGGTTCGACCCGAACCCGACCCGTTGACCCGAATTGACACCCCTACTAATCAGCCATATTTGTACCTGTAAATTACGAATTTTTATTAGGTCCGGACACCTGACGTAGCTCTACCTCCGGACGTCAATAAAATGTCGTCACGTGCTCTTACTCTTTACCGCGCGGCCCGACGACCCGACCCGAAACGGAATCCTGGTATTGCTATGTTCGTTATTGCTAGGTATTTCTCGGTATTGCTCTGTATTGCTAGGTATTGTTTGACAATAATGAGAAATATCGTTCTCTCAAGATCAATACCGAGCAATACCTAGCAATACCGAGCAATACCTCGCAAAATCGGGGTATTGCTCGGTATTGCTAGGTATTGATCTTGATAGAATGATATTTCTCGTTATCGATCAATACCGAGCAAAACTTAGCAATACTATGGTCTAAGAATATCCTTAATAATTAATATATAATATATTAACATATGACAATATTGATATGATATTTCTAACATCCTACTCATGCATGATGCAGCTTAAACAATATTGAGTATCTGTTTACCAAAAAACCAAAGATGTAAAGGTAGGGAGACTTAGGTTTCATTTTGGAACAGGTTTCTATTAGAGTACAACAGACAAACAACTGATATAAATATGTAGCTTTTGTATTTCACGTTCTTGTATAACCTCTTGTGTAACCAGATGTCTAAAATCTATATATAGAACTGTACCGTAGGTGTTTAAACAATAATAGAAATTCTCTTTTACCTTTCTCTTCTACTGCTCTGCCTTCTCTCTGTTCCATATTTTCTACATGGTATCAGATAGGTAACTCGGTTTCTGGGCCATCATGAACGCCTCTTTTTCCTCTTCTCCGATTCTTGAGCAAACAGAGCTCACAAGTTACGCTCATCCCTGCATTTCTTCCTCCCTTAAGTTTGTTATTTCTAACCTCAAGAACTTTGTTCAAAACCCTCTCTCACCCGATAATTATTCCATTTGGCGATCCCAAATCATCAAGATCTGCACTGCAAACGGGGTTTGAATCCTTCTTAGATCTCAAATCTGTCATTCCTGATGAATTCTGCACGAACGCCGACTGTATGTCTAGCTCCAATCCCAAATACATCCAATGGCATCTAACGGATCAGAATCTCGCCGCCGCCCTATGCTCCACCATCACCGCCTCCATTCTTCCATATGTTCTTGATCTTACATCCACCGCAGCCATATGTAATGCTCTTGAAACCCGGTTTCAAGCAACAAACTGCTCAAAAGTCATTCAGCTGAAAAACGAGCTACACCATGTGTCGCTCAAGAACTCTTCCATGACAGAGTATCTCACTACTATCAAAATCTTGGTCGATCGGATCGCGGCGGGGAGGTCCCGAGTTGATACTGAGGACATTATTCTATACATCCTCAACGGTCTTCCACCATCCTACCAATCTTTCAAGACGTCCATTCGAACCATGATCACCCCAATCAGTCTTGATCAACTCTACTCTCTCCTTATAAGTGAAGAAATTCACGTTTCATCCGATGCAGCTCGTGCCATCGCTCCTGAAGACGCATCCACGGCACTCTTCTCTTATCGTGGCCGGGGACGTCGAAGTCGCGGTCATTTGTCCAATTCCAGCGGGCAACGCAGAGATCAGCAGCAACAATCAAATCCCACTACATGTAAGATATGTCTCAAGCGAGGCCACTCGGCATCCAACTGCTGGCACCGGCTAAATTCCAACTACGTCCCAAGAACATCAATATCTACTACCACAGCACTCGCGGCAAATCCCACCGACAACTACAACGACTGGTACTTGGACTCAGGCGCCTCTTCTCACATGACTCGCTCACTGGACAATCTTTCCATCTCCTCCCCGTACACCGGCAACGACGGCATCACTCTTGGCGACGGGAGCTCGGTTAGCATTACAAACTCCGGTAAAGGGTTGCTACCGACTCCCTCTCGTAAGATCAATCTATCTAAAATTCTACATTCTCTGCATCTCAAATATAATCTCTTATCCATCTCTCAACTAACTAAGGACAACGATATTGAAATAATATTTGATTCTTCTGGATTTATTTTCAAGGACCGGACGACGCATCAAATCATTCTTCGAGGACCTTGCCGTAACGGCCTGTACAAAATCGCCTACACAGCAGCCTCCTTTCCCAATAAAGCTTTTCACTCAAGAACTCAGGGCTTCAATCTTTGGCATACCAGACTCGGAAACCCAAATAATAGCACATTGGCTCGTATTGCTTCCCTCTACCCCGAGCTCAAGATTGGTCCGAATACTATGTCTTGCTTACCTTGTAACATGTCTAAGAGTCACAAACTATGTTTTGATCTTTCTAATAACAGATCTAACCGTCCTTTAGCTCTTCTTCATACTGACGTTTGGGGCCCTGCTCCCGCTCAGTCTAACACTGGTTATTTGTATTACGTAATTTTTGTTGATGATTTTTCACGTTTCTCCTGGTTATTTCCCATGCACAACAAATCTGAAGTGTTTAACATTTTTCTTGAATTTAAAAACAATATAGAACTGTTAACATATCATAAAATAAAATGCCTCCGGACCGACGGTGGAGGTGAGTATCTTAACAATAATCTGCTTAGCTTTCTTCGTACTCAGGGCATATCTCACCAAATATCGTGTCCTCACACTCCGGAGCAAAACGGAGTTGCTGAATGAAAGCATCTCCATGTAGTAGAAACTACGCGCACCCTTTTACACCAGGCGTCGGTTCCATACAAGCTCTGGCCGGATGCGGCTCTCACTGCGGTACCTAATAAATCGAATGCCCTCCGCAAATACCGGAAACAAGTCTCCGTTTGAACTTTTTCATCACCAAAAATCTGAGCTCAGTCATCTTCGTACTTTTGGGTGCGAGTGTTTTCCTCACACTCCGACCAAATTCAGACACAAATTTCAACAAACGGCGAAGTCGTGTATATTTCTTGGCTACTCAGATAAATACAAAGGATACAAATGTCTTGATACTGTAACTGATCGCATCATCATGTCTCATCACGTTACGTACAATGAGCTGTCCTATCCATTCTCTCACAATGTGACCACATCAACTCCTTCAACTGCAGACATCTCTCCATCGTTTTTAATTCCAACATCTGTTGCCTCTGCTCCTCAGGTAAATTCGTGTACACCTCACACTCCTCAGGTGGTCTGAATCACTCTGCCGCTCTTAAGCCTGCCTCAACAATCGGAGGTCAGCACATCTCATGCCGCTCCAGCTAATGAACCACTTGTTCCTACGCTCCCGCTCATGACACATCTGATGGTCACGCGCAACAAAACAGGTTCCTTAAAACCTCGCCAATGGTTAAATCTACTTCACACTGACTCGGTTGACACTCCTGCAGATCTAACCAATTTCAAAGATGCATACAAATACACACATTGGAGGTAAGCCATGTGTAACATCCCAGACATCAAAAGTGAAAGAATTCGTCGACAGTCTTGATCAGTCTCCATTCCTGCTCCCTTGCTCGGACCTGAAATTGTTAACCACATATAATGAGCTTCAAAAAGCCCAGTAGGTCACCTAATACCTATAACTGAAATCAAAGCACGGTATGGAAGCAATATGCATGTCAATCAGTCAAATCTATAACAGTTAGTTGCACATGATCAGTGAATCTATGCAGCGGATACAAAAATCAATAATCAATGCATGATCGATATAATCCACAATCATCGGTAAAAGAATCGATAAACAGTAGGAAGAAATCCATAAAGTTCAATAAATCAGTACATATGATAAATCTCGTAAGGATCCAATGAAATCTCGATCAAATCGATAGAGGAAAATCGTCGTCTCGATATTAGTTAAATCAATTAAATCAATATCGAATCAATCAAATCAATCATCTTTGGTCAATATTATCAATCGGTAAGAAATCATATAAAACAATCAAACCAATACATCGTAAGAACGATTGAAATCAAATCAATACAGTAAAACCTATTCCGTATTGATCAATGAATCACATGCAGCAGTTCAATACGATGCATCAATGAAACGATAGTATCAATGAATCAATAGTATCCATGTCCATAGTATCAATAAGTCAATGCAATATCGATATCCATATCAGTATCAATATCAATG
>NW_021319944.1:805114-831988 GCF_001605985.2 Dendrobium catenatum | reverse complement strand
AGAAATCACAGATTCAGAACTTTACCAAATTACCACAGAACATGTAAGCAATATTTTTCAACATCTTGATAATGATCTATTCGATAAAAATCGCACAGAACTCAAAATACCCGGTAAAAACTTTATAGAAAATACTCAAATCGTGCAGAATAAGCATCTCAGAAACATATCAAAAGTAGTGCGGTAAAACTTTCGTCAATACAAAATTATACGTGTTTTTCGGTAACAGAAACTCAAAACTGAGCATAGAAATATCAAAACTCGAAATCTTTGAAAACAGAAATAGGATTCGGAGTCCTTACTGCGAGACAAACAAATCTTCCAACTGCGTCGTCGGACGAAAAGCGCTCTGTGGGCTCCAAAACCAAGCTTTTCCTTCTCTTCCTTCTCTTTCTCTCTCCTAATTTCTCTTTCTCTCTCTTCAAATGAATCCAAAATATCTCTATCGGATATTTATTAACACTGATTGTTCCGGACGATCCAAAATTCGTCCCGGGACGATTTGCCCTCGGGCAGAATTTCGTCCATACGAAATTAAATAGCGTCCGGACGACTTGCTCTCTGAACAAATTTCGTCCAGACGGATCGTCCCGACCCTTCCAGGTTCGTACAGATGAAATTGACAGATTCTTCACAATTTTCTTCAGTTCGTCCCGTACTAAATCCAGTTCGTACGGACTAACTGCACTAAAAAAATCAGCTTTGGAGGGGGTTTTACACCACGGCCGCTGAATTCTATGCTCTACAACAACAAGGGACATGGAGCCTTGTACCACGTCCTCCTCAATCCTCCACGATAGGATGCAAATGGACGTTTCGCACAAAGCGTCACGCCGACGGATCCATTGCCAAACACAAGGCCAGGCTGGTTGCTCTCGGAAATCATCAGGAGTACGGTCTGGACTATACATAAACGTTTAGTCCAGTCGCCAAACTCCCAACTATCCGTATTCTTCTTACAATCGCTCTGCACAATGACTGGCCGGTCCACCAACTTGATGTGGCCAATGCATTTTTGCACGGTGAACTCTCGGAGACAGTCTACATGAATCAACCCAAGGGATTCGAAGACTCCACACACCCAGACCACGTATGTCGACTTCACAAAGCCATCTACGGCCTCAAACAGGCTCCTCGACAATGGTATAACACGTTCACCTCTCATCTCGTTTCACTCGGCTTCTCTCATAGTACATCCGATCCGTCGCTGCTCATCCTTCGCCAACAGAAAACCACAATATTCCTTCTCATATACGTTGACGACATCCTTATCACGGGTAATAACTCGGATGTTCTCAAACATATTCTGGAGCAACTAAGTCTCAAATTTGCAATGAAGAACCTTGGCGATGTACACTCTTTTCTCGAAATCCAGATAGACCGCACGGCTCACAACTATTTCCTATCTCAAAAAGCCTACGCAACGTCCATACTTCACTTGGCTCAACTCTCTGATTGTAAGCCTATTGCAAATCCATCATGCACTAAAGTACCGCCGAACATACAACCTGATGTCGTACTCTCGGATTCTTCGTTATACCGTCGGATCACAGGCTCACTTCAATACCTAACTCTCACTCGCCCGGACATCTCCTACAGCGTCAATTGCCTCTCCCAACATATGCATCAACCTCTACCCGAGCATACATTCCTTCTCAAGAGACTACTTCGTTATCTCAAAGGTACACTTGACTTTGGCATTCCTATATCCAAGTCTAACTTATCTCTCAAATCCTTTTCAGATGCTGACAGGGCAGGCGATCCTAGCTCAAGGAAATCAACATCCGGTTACTGCTCTTATCTCGGTGATACTCTCATATCTTGGACAGTCAAGAAACAGACCACCGTGGCCCGTTCATCTACCGAGTCGGAATATCGATCCTTGGCTGCACTCATCACTGACACCATCTGGCTCCGCCGAATTCTCTCCGACTTCGACATTGCGCAAGATCAGCCCACAGACGTTTTTTGTGACAATACGTCGGCCATAGCACTAGCGAACAACCCGGTGTTTCACGCATGTACCAAACAAGAAATTGATCACCGCTTTGTTCGCGACCATATTCAGCAACGAAGTATTCGTCTTTTGCCGATTAGCACTATTGATCAGGTGGCTGACATCTTCACCAAACCCTTGTCTACTCCTCAATTTCAAGCTCTTCGAAACAAACTGAGTGTCATGCAAAGACCCATCAATTTGCCGGGGGGTATTAGAGTACAACAGACAAACAACTGATATAAATATGTAGCTTTTGTATTTCACGTTCTTATATAGCCTCTTGTGTAACCAGATGTCTAAAATCTATATATAGAACTGTACCGTTGGTGTTTAAACAATAATAGAAATTCTCTTTTACCTTTCTCTTCTACTGCTCTGCCTTCTCTCTGTTCCATACTTTCTACAGTTTCGTACTGCTTTTTAAAATAGCTTTCTAGTATAAAAATTTCTTAAATAGCTTTTTTAAAAAGTAAGAAGAAAGCCACCTTTGGAACGACTTCTTTATTGCTTCTTGAAACAACTTTTTAGTACCAAAATTAAATTTTTGCACTAAAAATTTTTAAAAAACAATTAAAATAGAAATTTAGTACCAAAAATTTAATTGTTATACTAAAATTCTATTTTAAGAAGTAATAAAAAGCTATTTGGGACTGCTTTTTTATTGCTTCTTAAAATTGATTTTAATACAATTTTTTTTTTACTTTTATACTAAAAAGTTGTTTTAAGAAACAGTAAAAAAGCCATCAAAACAAAACCTTAATCTTCATTTTGTAATAGCTTTTTACCGCTATTTTTTCGTTACTTCGAAAAAAAGTTTGAGCAAAAAGTTGTTACAAAAAAGTACTAAGAAAACCCAAAAAGGCTTTGTTTGTGATAGCTTTCTAGAAAGTTTATACTAAAAAGTTGTTTTTAATAAGAGATTTAGGTTTTGTTTGGGACGGCTTTCTTACTATTTCTCAAAGTATTTTTCTAGTACAAAAATTTAAAAATTAAAATTTTTTGTACTAAAAAAATTGCTTCATAAAGCTGTAAAAAAGCAATCTCAAACGAAGCCTTAAAAAGTTACTTTCTGTGCAACTGCTTTGCAAAATAATAAGAAAATTGTCTAAAAAAAAAACCTTTTCAAAAGGTCTGGAATGATACATACTATGATCATTTGGTCCTTCCTTGCATTTGTCCCTGCACTTGCGACCAACTTCGACGTCTGCCATACCAAACTAACTTGTTTTTGAACTCTACAATAGCTCAAATGGCAGTAGGCTTCTTGCAGAACACCTCAATCTTTTTCAAATTCTTTTGAAACCGCTGCTACTACAAATAAATGCAGCACTGTTCATGCAATTACTCTTTGAAATTGCTATCACATAATCATTTAAGCTACCAAGTCATCATCTTCTTCTTCTTTTTCAACCTCATTTTCATCTCTCTTGTCAGTATCCAAAACATCACATGCACTAACTGTTTTGTTTTTTAAACAAGAAATAGCTCATATTGTATTCAACAACAAAGTATTTCCCCTCTAATTTATAACAGAAGTTGGTAGCTCTCACACAACATCAACCAATCATCAACAAAAAAGGCTTCTTTTTTTAACCGTGACATCTCATTCTTCCAGCTTAATTAGCAGAATTTCAAAGCACATGTTCACATATAGGGGTGTCAAAATTTGACCCGATCTGAAACCCGAAATCAATATCAGGTTCAGAACAACCGGTTTAAGAGTCAGGTTTGGATTTGAGATTTTGACGCGTTTTATAAAATCGGGTAGGGTTTGAGTTGACTAGAAGACCCAAAATCAACCCGTGTTAACCCGGGAATATCGCACGTGAGTCACGTCCGCGCTGGCCTATGCCGCTATCTTCGTCCCGTCTGTGCTGACCTCGTCTCGTCGAATGACCGCGTTTGACGTGATGACGTGCCACTGCCGCCTTCCCTTATGCTAGCAGGTTTGTTTTTCCTCTTCTTCCGCTTGCACTGTGCCATTGACGACGCTTGGCTTTGAGTTGGATTTGTGGAAACTTCTCCTTCTAGGTTTCGACAACATTCCTTCATGTGGGGTCATAAAATCACAACAGCTAGCTCGCCTTTCTCCCATTCGCACGCTTCTTCGGCCAAATCTTGCAAGTTGCAGGTAGTTTCGTGACGTGTCGGGTCAACACGGCAACCCGGTGAATCAGGTCTGGGTTACATTTTCTGACCAGTTTTCAAGAACAAGCCAGGTTTGGGTCTTGTAAAATAGTAGCGGATCAATATCAGGTTTGACCCGAACATGACCTGTGACCCTATTTTAACACCCCTATTCACATGTATAACAAAACATAATCACATGCTAGCAAACTAAGGCTTCATTTGGAACGACTTTCTTACTGCTTTTTAAAACATATTTATAGTACAAAAATTAAATTTTTTTTACTAGAAAATTAATTTAAGAAGTAGTAAGAAAGTCATCCCAAACGAAATCAAATTAAACAAAGAAGGAAAATTAAAAAGCCATTTCATTAGAGCTAAGATGAAAGAAGCTTGTTTAGCTTTCTTCTCATTTAAGCAAACCTAGAGGGTGGACTGGTTGTTCATTATAGCAATGTCCGCATCATGTTAAATTGTTACTATTTGTTTGTGAGAACCACTCAATAAAGGAATACAATGACATATAGTAGTATGTAAGAAGCTTTATAGATTTCATTATTGCTCCTAGATCATAATTTTTTTTTTTTAATATTCTAGATTTCATTTGAGACAGTTTTATTATTACTTTGTAAAGCTGCTATGAAGAAAGTAATTTTGTAAAGTTGTTGTAGAAAATAATTTTTTAGCAATTTTTTTTTTTTTGAAAACAATGTAAAAGCAATGATCAAATAAAAATTATGATTGTGGCCTGCAAAGCACAACAATAAGAAAGCTATTTCAAATGAAGTATTAGGCTTCGTTTGGAACGGCTTTCTTACTGTTTCTTGAAGCAACTTTTTAATACAAAATTTTTAATTTGTTCTATAAAGCTGCTTTAAGAAGTTGTAAGATGTTCCAATCGAAGTAAGATACTTTAAGAAGTAGTAAGAAAGTCATTCCAAATGAAGCCTTCAGTATCTTTTGTCATATAAGAAACAATTGCAACTTAAAATTTTGTATGCACTACTGCATTTATACTGTTAAAACTTCTGATTGCAAGCAATAACAATGTAAATTCAAATATTAGTACCCTAGGAGTATAGAAGTTTACAAGAGTAAAAGTACAAAAAAAAACACACACACAATATTCTACAAAATATATAAATTTATTATGTGAAACCATTATATAGAGGGTGTAGGGGTGTAAACGAGTAGAGCCGAGCTCGAGTTATCTCTAGCTTGAGCTTGAGTAACTAGCACGTTTATAACAAAAGAGAGAATAATTATGATTCAAGTAGTTCTTACAATAAAATTATAAAAAGAATGAAAAACTAGAAGATAAATAATAATTTAAAAAATAATTATTTAATATAGGAATGTGAGATATAATTTTTGAATATTTTTAATAGCTTTATACTTGAACTTCTTAATTTTAATTTAATTTAATTTAAATGTATTTTATATTAATATTTTTTGTTGGAGCAGCCTCACAAGCTAATAAATCAAGTCAAGGTTGGTTCAAATTTGACTCCTTAGCTCATCGAACACAACTCATAAGTCGGCGTGACTACTTATACCACTGAGAGGGTGTCAAAATTGGCCATCTAAGGGGAAGCTTGTGCTCCTTGGTTCACTCCTTTTTAAAATTTTATAATTAAAATAATTACTTAATAATGTAATATAGTTAGGAAAACACACTAATCTATTCAATTAAATTAGTTGGAAATTGATTAGGAGAAAGGATCAGATCACCCTTTAATGGGCAACTTGGCTACATGAAGGCCAAGGAGCAGAAACTGTCCCTTTAAAGAACAACCTCGATCTTTTAATATTTTATCAATTCATGCTCTCTGTTAAAAAATAAGATTTTAATGTGATCCTCTTAAAAACTCATCCTTTTTGACATCAAATTCCAACTCAAATAGGATTTGGCCAAACATGCCTCAATTGCTTATATGCATAAATCATTTGAAAGAGTGAATCACAAATAGAATGAAAGTTGCCACTTTTGGCATCATTAAGTGACATAAAATGATCAGAAACATTTAAAAAAAAATGAAGTCTATGATTGACAAAGAACAATACAATTCATGGTTTAGAACTTTGAGCAATTTTTAGGCAAGCCTGTGGCATGATCAGCCACAACAATCTCCATCTCTCCACAGCTAATGATATCCTGCCCAAGCTTAGCTCCAGCCATCTTCAACCCCTTCAAAGATATTGCCTGGTTGAACAGATTGATTACTGGAAGCCTTGATGCCGGCGGCATCTTCCCCGACGGCAAGAACCTTGTGAAATCATCCTTCATCAATGGCACTTCAAAGTCCTCCTTGTTGTGCTTCAGAATATTGTCTTTTGCACTGATATGAGCACCAGGTTCCATGTGGTTGGTTGAGAAGCTCATTTGATTGGGGAAGTTTGGATAGAGACTCACATAACCCCTCAAATACATCATATCAATCAGAAACTTCTTCCATGAAGCCTGCCAGCCATTAGTTCTTGACTTGGGGATTTGAACTGGGTTTTGCTTTGCATCTTCTGTGAATCTTGAGCTCATATAAGCATAGAATTCCCTCCATTGCTTGGGGAAGAACACAGCACCCCAACTGCAAGGGAGCTGGTGTAGATAAGGAGTGTTGGGATGTATTTTCTTGAAGAAATCTGTGGCATTCCATTTGGGCCTTTCTTTGACAACTTCGACAAGGCGAGGACTGTAAAGGGAAATTGAAGATAGCTCTGGGAGAGAGATTTGGGGGTCGTAGTGGAATGAAAGGAGTGAGTATTTGATCCAGAGGTAGTAGTAAGGGGAGACCTCAATGTCATCTTCAAGAAGGAGACCAAAGTCATCATCAGAAGCAGGATACCAGCTCTCGCTCACTGCTCGAATGAGGCCACCTTGGATGATCCTTCTTCGTATGTGTTTGGGTCCATGGGGCCAATGGAAGGATCCAACAACTTTAAGAGTTGGTTCATCAACTTTGCTGTCCATGTTGAAACTTAGAGGGATTTCATCACCAAGATAAAATGCATTCTTGAGGGATAGAAGGAGTCTTTGAAGAGAGTTTGCACGGTTCTGGGTGATGATGTTGACAGAGATTTTCATTCTGTTCCAGTCTGTAGGAAAATGGAAATTTTCAATGATTTTGAACTCTACAAATTCCTTCAAACTTGAATGTGATGAATTTACTCACACGCAGAATGGAAAAAAATAAAGTCATTATTTTCTGAAATATTTTTCTATGTAACCATATTGAAATTACAATTCCATTTAAGTAAAATTGTTATACAACAACAAAAACATAAAGCCTTTGTCCCACTACGTTGGTCAGCTACATGAGTCCTTTTTCATCATTGTGTTTTGTTAAAAGTCAAATTCTCATTTAAATCTAATAAAGAAAGATCATTTTTAATATTTTCTAACCAAATCTTTTTAAGTCCACCTCTACCTTTTTTAACATAAGTCAAATCTATAAATGAAAAAAAAAAAAAATCAACATGTTCAAGTCAAAGGGAAAGAGTAATTACTTGGCAATGCAGAAGGTCTTAAATCAGGCATCCATAGAACCTTAGTTATAGCAGATCTAGGCAAAAGAACAAGTACTGAGTGGTTCAAGCTACTTTCTGAAGCCATTTTTAGTGCATTTTTAACATTCTCATCTATATCTGCTACTGTTATAAGAAGGCTTGGATTGTGGATCTTAACAAGCCCTTTCATGCTAGAGTACACAGCTTGCATAATTGGAACTTCTGAATTCGACACATCGGAAATAGATCCGATCTCCAAATCTAAGATCTTAAACCTCCTCTCCTTGCAAACAGATTTTGGCCATTTGAGAACATCTGTAGCTTCTTCACAAGGGCAGTACTTACCACCAGAGACAGCAATGTAGGCCTTTCTTCCAACCGTGGAGCGAAATTTTTCGAGGAGTGGGGCTAGAGCTTTCACTTCTCCTATAGAATGAGCATAGAAGAGAGCATCTATCTTCTGTGGGTTCATGGCTGCCCATTGAGTGATATAACCGGTGGAGAGCGCCCTCCACCATTGATCATCTCGAACCTGTATGATATCCTTAAAGATAACTGTGGTTTCAGAAACATAAGCAAGCCTGTGCTCACTATCTCCCCATGTTTCCTTGTCATTTGGATCAACAGGTAGCACAAATGAGCCTGCATTTCTGTATTTCTGGAGCTGATAGCTGCAAATTACAAGTGAATCATGGTAGAGAATAATCTCAAAATTAGCTCAAAATCTAATGAACAATATGGTGTGAATATGTGAGATGTTGGTCCAGTTTTAACTAGGTTGTTCCTGCTTGTTATCACACTCCTGTAAATTCCTATAAGTATGATGCTTTTGAGATGTATTATTTAGGGAAAATTTTGAATAAAGTTTTTGTTGTATTCCCTCCAAATTTATGACTCTCTTCCTCTCTCTCTCTTAAGATGAGATCTCATGAACTTTTCTCCTGAATTTTAACAGAATAAGTGAATAGCTAAATAAACTTCTGACAATGGTTTGAAAAGACAAACACCGAAAAAACTGTCTCAAATGAACCCTAAATTTGGTCGAGAATAACTTTATCAAAACTTTTTTCTCAATAGCCATTAAGCATGCTTGTCCATAAAGTAAAGTGAATTATATCAACGTATCTAAATAGGAAGGAAGCTGATTCATCTTACATAACAAAATAGATTTCATTGTGTTATACCTGAGGTGCAGATCTTCACCAGTCATGAAAGTTAAGGGAGTCTCAACAAATAATGTCTTGACAAGATTAGTAGATAGAAACCATGAGCTAGACAGGAAATCGACCTGAACTATCTTATTTACTGTGATGTTATAGGCAGGATCAGGCAAATATAGCCCTGTCTCCTTTGTCCTGAACTTTCTGTAGCTTGGAAAAGTAAAATCCTTCTGCCTAAATGGCAAGATCCTTCCAATGCTCCCCAAAACAGAATTCTTATACTTTTCTATACCCCCAACATGAGCTAAAATCTCCAGCATTTTCCTCCCAGGAATCATATCATCATCAATAATGTAAACAAAGTCTGATTCTGTCTGCAATGCCATCTGAAACCTTCCATAATACTTGAAATCGTAGCTTGAGCTTATGAAGCTAATCCTCGAATTATTATAACTTTCCACAATTCTCCTTAATGAAAGTTCATTTGGGCTCCCGAAAGAAAGAACCCATACATGATGGAAGGGAAGTGTCTGATTTAGCAGTGAGTTCAGTTGAGCACAAAGAGTTTTCCTCTTGAAGTGGTTCAAAATTACAGTAATTTTCGGAATTTTTGGACCGTTAATGCTCCACTGAGACTTCATATTCATGAGCTCAGCCAGTGTTTCAGTTCCTGAGTTCTTCTTCTGAAACTCTAATATCTCATCATAAAGCTCTCTTTTGAGCCTTATCATGACTTCATCATTTGATTTCTTCTGCTCAAAATCGATTTTTTCATACTCACAGACCTCCATTGGGGACTGAATCATCACTGGATTATCTTGGAGGACAGATAACATTCTAGGCTGAACTATGAAGTTCTTCCATTGTTTTGCTATTTGAGTTGCCCATGAGAAGTCCGGTTTAGTTCTCAGATCAATAGCCGGGCTCATGTAATATAGTAGGAAAGTCGCATAGATTGCAAATGCAAGTTGAAGACAAGTGAGAATAGTAACAAGGCGTGAAGTAGAGCGCTTGGCTGCTCTAATCTTACTTCCTTTTCCATTAACATAATCTGTAATTATACCATCCAAGTACTCCTCACTTCTTAAACTAGGATTTCGAACTAAGCCCATTTTCCAAACTCCAGCTTCAGAAGAAAGGTTTCTGTTTGATGAAATAGTTCTTGCCAAGTCAATAAATCTTTACAAAAGTCTTTGATGCTTTTGATTAAAGGCCTATATACAGTAACACAGAGCTGTTCAAGAATGAATCACAAAGAACAAAAGATAAGAAAAACATAAAATAAAACAACTGAGTGCCAAACAACATTTTGGAAACTTTAATCCTACTGTGTTGATCAATACCATTTCATGCTTGTTAGTGATTGAATTAATGAGTTACTAAAACCCACCATTCACAGTATTAAATAGATTTAAGTATTTCTCTCCTCGTAAATCTTAAAGGAGCAATTGCATACATAACACTTGAATATTGGCTATTGATAAAACTAACACATTACTATATTCATTTTTTAATTTATCACTCAAATATCAAATTCATAGCAAAATTCTAACCTTTATTTATCGCTTCAATTAAATTACCAACGATTTGAATGTGGCATTCCAAAATACACAAATTCAAATAACAACAACAACAATAAGCCTTTATCTCACTATGTGGGGTTGGCAACTTGAATTATTTTTCTCCATTGTGTCATATTAATAGTCAAATTATCATTTAAATATAATAAAAAAAGTCATTTTTAGTACTTTCTAATCAAGACTTTTTAGGTTTACTTCTACCTTTCTTAACATAGGCTGAATATAATACAACTACTCTCCAAACATGATCATAAGAAAGCCGACGTTTTATGTGATCAAACCATCTAAACCGACTCTCACTAATTTTATCCACCACTGGAGCTACTCCAACCTTTTAACATATATACTCGTTTCGCACTCTATCTCTGAGTATAAAGCCACTCATCCATCTGAGCATCTTCATCTCTACAACACTTAATTTTATGTTTCTCTTTTAATGACTATCATCTGCTAAAGCTAGATACATAGATTCAATAAATAAACGTTATTGTTAGTTCTCAAGATTTAATAAGATTTAACATTTGTCATGTTAAACAAAATGTTAATTCTCTTAAGATTTTTATAAATTTAAATTTAGAGGCTTTACTAAATCTGGAAGAGTAAAAAAAAGAATGTAGACAGCTTCAGTTAAAATGAGAACAGAACCCCATATATGAATGTTGGTGAACTCTTCAAAGAAATTTTACTACTGTAAAACTCACCAGTCAGCAAATTTTTGCTAGTTTGCTTTAAATCCCTCCACTTGCTGCTACGTAAAGTATCCTCAAATAATCTTTGCAAAAAGAAAACCTGTTCAGAAAGGGAGGTATAAGGAGCAAATAAAGGAAAAAGCAGTAATGGAAGCGAAAGATGAACTGAAAGCTTACTCTCTACAGAGCTCTTAGCTAAAATCCAATGAAGAGGTCAAACAGCAAGAGAAAAAGAAGAGGAAACTGCGTCTGCTGAAGGCCAATGTGTAAAGGGATTTTGATAGTGAAATATATAGAATACGGAAGTAATGAGTTCATATATATATTTTTTAATTAAATCGGGAAGAGCAATGAAAGCAGTGGAGTTCACTTGGAATGTAAGAAATTTAAGTAAAGAAGAAGGCCATTACAGTATCTTCGCACATTATCATTCTTCTTTCTTCGATTGATATCCTTTCAGTACAGATTTCAAGCCGAAAAATTGGGGAAGAGGGAACCATTTGGGATCTGCGCCTTCTTAATTGGAAAATAAACAAAGGGAAGCTAAACAAAATTCAAAATTTTCAGAAATAGTGTCTGTAAAATATTTACGTGATGAGCTGGTAATGGTTTTTTAATAAATTCAACGGCTTTTTCCGATGCTTATAGCTGTGGCATTTCTCTCTGTCGTTGAGAAGATGGAAGACAATGGTGCGAGGAGAAGGAAGTTAGAAGATTATTAAGTTTTTTTAGAATAATTAATAGGTTTAATAGGCTTCATTTGAGACGATTTTAATATTATTTTTTAAAGTAAATTTTTAATAAAAAATTTAAATTTTTTATTAAAAATTTACTTTAAAAAATAATATGAAAGTGATCCAATAGAAGTCTTAGATTTTATTTGGGACGATTTTTTTACTGGTTCTTAAAGCAGAGTTATAGAAAACTATTTTTAGAAGCAATAAAAAAGCCGTCCCAAGTACGAATATTCATTTGGGATGGCTTTCTTACTGCTTTCAAAGCATCTTTTTAGTTAAAAAAATTCTTAAATTAAAAAATTTAATACAAATAATTTGATGTTATTTATTGTGAAATTTATAGCAAAAGAACAAAATATTATGAGAACTATTTTTTATGAAATTTTATATAATGCATCATATATTTTCTTGTAAGAAAACATATTTCTGACCATGTGGCCTTTCTTGTTAGAAGTTGGATGCTATTTTCTTCTGTTTTTTATTTTATTTTTTTTTTCATTATTCATAGGAACGTTCAATTCTCGTTGAAGTTGAAAATTAAGGCTTTGTTTGAGACGATTTTTTTACTGCTTCTTAAAACAATTTTTTAGTATAAAAATTTTAATTTTTATACTAGAAAGCAGCTTTAAGAAGCTGTAAGAAAGCCATCCCAAACGAAGCCTAAATTAGTAACTTTTAAAAATCACTTTAGAAAGCAAGTTTCTAGTTAAAAAATCTTTTAAAAACAGCAAAAAATAGTGGTTAACCAAAAATTAGGGTTGTAATATGCAAAACAAAGCATTAAGGATGACCATTTAGTTGGAAATTAATAGCTTTCTTAGTACTTTCTAAGATAATTTTTCAGCATAAAAATATTTAGTTCAAAATATTTTTATATTAAAAAACTGCTTTAAAAGTTAAAAAAGAAAGCTTTCCCAAACGAAATCTTAATCATAATACAAATACACAAATCAATAATAACACTCAGAACATGGATGATGGATCGAGTCGAAACTCCCCAACCATCGGAGAGATTATTCTGTGTGGTGTTTGAATGTGTCTGGAGGTCAATTTGAAAGCATCACATCATCTAATACATTGAGTGATGTTGCGCTTCCAAATTGACCTCTGAACACATTCGAACATCGCACATAATAATTTTTTCAACCACTGAGCCACAAGTAAAGCGACCTACTTAAAAGAATCCATCCAATGCCCAAAAAGATAACAAAAAATAAGCCTAAAAATAAGCTCAAAACGCCAAAGAAGAAGAGAACAAAACTCTTGAAATAAAACAAAAAAATCTCCAATCCCCATACCTCCAAAACCTGTAGAAGAATCCCACATCTCAAGATACAGAAGAAATGCTTGCGATTCAGTCAATCAATCACTTTCATTTAAATTAGGAGCATAGAGCCCATAGGCAAAATGACACCAAATCAAGCTTCAATTAATCACAGGGCCACCACCTCCTCCGCCATTGAAGGATCTCTGCACTTCTCAATTCTCTTCAGATTTCCAACTCTCATTTTAATAAAGGCGAAGCCTTTTTCAGCACATTTATATGCAATCACTGCAAGATGATAACTTTGACCTTCATATTATTATATCGCTATCAAAATAATCAAATCTCTCTCTCTCTCTCTCTCTCTCTCTTCTCCGGTGGAAGCTCCCCTAATATAGTTTTTTGACCAACAGTGAAGGAAAAATATGAAGGAGAAGGAGAAGAAGACAAGCCAAAGATAAGGAGAAGGTTTCAGTGAAATGCCTGCTTGCCTAATTTCTGTATTATTTTTTTAGTAGCAAGAAAAGTTTTGCCTCACCCTGCCTAATAAGTTGGGTTTATGGCATTTTTACGTGTGAGAAAAAGTTGAGCTTGTTACGCAACTCTTCTTGGCCTATTGGTTGAGAGCTTAGGCTTCCAACTAAGAGGTTTAGGGTTCGAGTCTATGTGTATGCGTTGTGTGTGTGAGTTTGCCTTAAATGGCCTAAATGTCTCAAAAAAAATTTAAAAAAAAAAAAAAAAAGTTGAGCTTGTTGATCATATGGCTCGAGCTCGACTTGTTAAATAGCTCGTTGAGTCAAATTTGATGAGCCAATGAGCTATGATACAGCTATCATAGACTCGATTTGTAGCTCTTGAGTTGACTTGTTTAAAAAATTATTAATTTAAGTATATTTGATGGAAATTTTATATTAGAATAACATTATACAAATTGTGTTAAAATGGTCTTAAAATTTTTGTACTAAAAAGCTATTTTAAGAAGCAGTAGGGAAGCCGTCTTAAACTTGATTAATTTATCAAACTCAAGCTCGAATTGGAGATAGCTCAAGCTCAACTCAACTCGTATGCGCTCTTAAGCTTCGTTTGAGATAGCTTAAAGCTTCGTTCGGTAAGACTTTTTTGTTGATTCTTAAATCAGTTTTTTAGTATAAATTTTTAATTTTTGAACTAAAAAATTGTTTTAAGAAACAACTAAAAAGCTGTCCCAATTGAAGTTTGATGTTTTTTCACTGCTTTTAAGAAATCTTTGTATGAGAAAGTTCTTTCAAAAAGCAATAAGAAAGTTATCACAAATGAAGCCTTAGTTGAGGGCTTTCATCGGGCAATGTAGGCTTTGTTTGGAACTGCTTTCTTATTGTTTCTTAAAACAATTTTCAAGTATAAAAGTTAAAAAATTTATTTTAAAAAAACTTAAAAAAACAACAAAAAAACCGTCCCGAATAAAGCATAAGTCAACCAAGAGAGCAATAATATAAAATAGAAAACCCTAAACAAACAAGAAAGGTGTAGCCATTGCTGCTCCCGCTGATATTTTTCACACGGACTCAATACTAAGTGGAGTTACGTGTGGCAGAAATTGGTTTGAATGTTTGATTTGCGTAAATAAATAAATGAAAACCTCTTTCAATTTGCAATTCTTTTTATTTCGAAATCTACCTTTTATGCTGATATAATATTAATCATATAAATTATGTAATTGATTAATTTTATTTTCAGTTATGATAAGTGCATTTATCACAATTTTGAGATAAATTTTTTTTCAGTTTTTATATGAAATTTATATTACATAAAACTACATCATAATATAATATTCTTACATAAAACTACAATCATAATATAATACTCATTTTTGACATAAAGATTGACGAAAATGCATTTATTTATAATAATTTTGCAAATAAAATCACAATTGTGAGGTCATTTTTTATAAAATAGAAAAGTAACAAATTTGAAATATTTTCTTACCTAAATTTTAAATTTATAATATATAATATACTTGTTTAAATACACGTTCGTCACACGCAGTTCGACAAGATTTTAAAAATTAATAAAAACTTTTCAATATAGAAAACTATTAATTATATTATTTATAAAAAAATAGATTTATCTTATAAGTTAATCAATACTAATATTTTTTTTTTTAAAAAAAAATTCATCTTAATGATAAAATTAAAAAAATTGAAGAATAATTCTAAAGATGATATGATTCTTAAATCGAATAATAGTTTTAAATGCATATAATGGAAGTACCAAATAACAAATAATTTATATGAATTACTTATTCAATAAAATTGAAGTTGTTGAGTAATATGTAATTTAAAACTTGCCACATAAAATTTATTTACAATATGAGTTAAAAAAATAAATTAGCTTAGAGCTTCTAACTAAGTTTAATTCATTATTTATATTTAAAATACATCATTATTCAACAAATATGTTATAAAGTATTGGTCAAATGAAAAATTACGAGCGAAAGCTGCTTTAAGAAGCATTATGAAGTTTTGAAACTCCTAAATAGGCTTTAGATATTTGATTTGGGCTCCTTTGGGTTCGGATTGAATCAAATTTGATGTCGTTGGGTTCGTCTTCTTGAGATATTCAATTTGATTATAAGCTTATTGAAGTTGGAGATCAGATGGTCCTTATTTTTATTCAAGAAGTTTTCAATTTATATTTGCATCAAAATTCGTGCAAGATTAAGACTTTTTTGGTGACGTATCAGGAGTGTAAAATAAGTTTTTTGGTTGGAGATGCCCTATTATTAAACTAGGCGCTGAAATAAATGGATAAAAAACTAAAACAATATATTACAATTGATGTACTTGAAATGCGAGAAACCAGGTCTTCAACTTGGGAGAAATTATTTTGCGTGGTCAATGAACGGTGTCCGGAGATGAATGAGAGCGAGCTGCGCCACTTTTTTACCGTGTACCGGATGATATGGCACGTTCCCATTTGTCTCCGGACGATAATAATTTCTCTCAACTTGGAGGGAGGCCCTTAAATTTGCATGAAAGAACCCGAAAGGTGATTGCTAGTATCAAATTTTATCACAAGCAACAATGTCTTAGGCTTCATTTGGGACGATTTTTTTTACTAATTCGTAAAATTATTGTATAAAAAATAATTTAAAAAAAATGTTATAGAAAGCAACTTCTTAGTATAAAAATATTTTGAAAGCAACAAAAAAATAACAGTCAAACATAAATCATGGTAACTATATGAAAAAGCAAAATAATTAAAAAAACTGTCTCAAACAAAACCTTAGCCCTCTATAGCTTTGTCTATTTTTGAAATCAATGGTTTAAAGGCTCAAAGTAAAATTAAGACTTCATTTGAGACAACTTTCTTACTACTTTCTAAAAGAACTATCACAAACAAAGCCTAAATGTTTGTTGATCAATGTCCAATGTAAGTTTAAAGGCATATTATCCAATAAAAATAATAAAAGAATAATAAAAATAAATAATGATGATAAAAAACACTAATTTTTATGATCAAAGAAAAAATGAAGTCAAATCTACTTATTTTATTAAAGTTTAAATATGAATTAATAATATATATATATATATAAATTACCTCTGATCAAAGTTGATGAATAATAAGTAGATATGATATAGAGTTAGATTTAAAATAATGCAAATTAAATAACAATTTTTAAAATTATAATCATACTTAATTTAAATCATCTCTATTAGCTATTAATTCAGCCATTTCATATATTGATTCTTTTTTTTTTCTTAGTGACAGAAAATAAGAGAAAAAAAATAATAAGAACTCAAATTGAATGGCTCAGTTATTGGCCGAGGCTCCCATCTTCCTCGAAGTCAAGCACAAATCCTCCAATTTGGTGAAGATAAATGCGACAAAATCAAGCCAAGCCACCCGAGCAAGAGACGAACACCAAAGGTTGTCATTAGCCATGACGACGAAGAAACGAGCTCCAACCACATCATAGCCCAGCGAATCGACAACCAACAAAACTCGAATGAATCACCAAAAAAACCAGCCAGAGAAGAGGGCCAAAAAAACCAAGAAAACTACATACCCCGTCTACCCTCCCACGAGATCCAACAGAGCCAACCGGGCAGTCACGAACCAATTTAAATCATGTCCAGGATTAAAACCTCCACAATACTCCGAAGAAGAATCAGATTCAAAATCAGACAAACAGTAAAGCCAATCAAGATGAACCCTCACATCCACCCCAGAATTATCTCCCACATGATACACTAACGCTTGGGGCTCGATAAGTTCACTGGCACATCCACAAAAGCATTAGGAATAACCTCACATCTAACAACATCGCCTATAACAAGAGCCTCAGAAGACTCCACGCCAGCATTAGATAAGGGAGAAACATCCCCTCCCCTCACAACAGCAGGGTCACCCAACGAAATAGCAGGCTCAGACACAGGCAAAACCGCATAAAAAAGAGCATCATCTCCCTCACCAACAGCATGAGAAGGGAGAGAGGAGGGAGGGACACCCTCAGTTAAGGAAATCAAGCCCCCATTAACTAAATTGCCAGATTCCTTACATTCACCAGAAACAGCCCTACCGTTTTCCATAACTGGGTCAGGGATAACTACATTCCCCCCCTCTCAGAAATAGACTCAATAACATTATCATTGGACACAGGCAGAACATTCATTAAAATGGGAATCAGATGCAAAAGGAATAGCACCAACCACATTATCAGAAACAAGAAGGTCACAAGGACCCTCCACAATCCGCTTCTTGTTAACAACCAACGACGAATTAACAACAGCATCAGTTTTCACATTAGCAACAGGCAAAACCACATTCACACGAGATTAAGGAACATTCAAAGTGGCAGGAGAACTACCACACTCACCCTTAGAGTGACCAAGTCACTTGCACAACACCCAGTAAGCAGACAAATCCTCTAATTGAACATACCCAGAATTCTCCGAACCAAGCCAAATTTTATGAGGAAACTCCTTTGTAATGTCTAGCTGCACAAGGACCCGCTCCACAGATGGCCTAGACTCGACAGAAGTTGAGTTGACTACTTTTAAGGGACGACCAAACATATATTGATATCTCATAATTAATTATGATAAGTAAATAACAAGTAAATGCAAATTTAAATCTTTTTCATTAAATAGTAAAATTAATTATCAATTATTCTATCTAATTTATTATATAGGCCCAAATCTATTTTTATTGAACAATAACTCTTATCAATAGTAATTAGTTATTTAATTAACAATCTAACTAGCCTTATTAAATTGTTCATGAAAGCTAACTTACCTAATTACTAAATTAATTAATTATTTCATACATAATTCCTAGCATCATAGATTAATAAAATTTTAGATACTAATGATCAGAATGATTAGTCCATGCATTCTACTTGATTGAAAATTTCGCAAAACTATATTTCCAAAATATTCAAAATCACAAAAAAAAATCTATAAAAACCAAAACAATTAAAATATAACTACCAAACCAGTTTTCTTTTTTTAATTGAATATTACTTTTTAAAAACAATTAAAAAAAAGCAAATGCAAATTCTTGAATTTTTTTTTAATTTTGAATGAAATAAATTACAAACTTATAGCAATTTTTACAAAAAAAAAAAAACATCCAAGATAAATTTCGGCAACTTTTTAGTATTTTCTTTTTTATTTTTTCGTTTAATTTATTCCACAAAAAATAATTCTTTTACAACCAAATCTATTTCAAGATAAATTCCAACCTTTTTTTGTGTTTTCTAAAGAAGAAATTATTATGTGCTAATGCCGAACGCCTTCCAGAGACCAACTAGAATCATCCACATCGGTGATGCGGCTCGATACTACTCAGTATTGCTGGCGTGGCTCATTCTTATTAGTCTCCGGATGTTGAACTACATTCAACGTCCGCACAGAATAATTTCTCTTTCTAAAGGAGCTTTCTCATAAAAAAAAAAATCTAATTAACAGATTACAACCATCAACCAATGCTCCTCCTAAGGGAAAACTGATATAGAGATAACAGAAAGTATGAGAACAATACAAAACCCAAATATGCCACAGATTACAACCAAAACCAAATGCTCCTCCTAAGGGAAAAAGCTTTTCTATGCACATCAATTAAAGCATAAAAACGAAGAACAAATCACCCCTTAACCAACCTTAACCATTCCTTCACCACTCTTTCTCCTCCCTTAGCACCTTCACATTCTCCATTTTCCCACCACACAATAGCTAACTTTATTCATTTACAAGACAGGAGTATACCCCACCATGTAAGACCGTTGAGTTCTTTCCCTTCCCTTTACCCTTTTTTATCCAATATTCCCTTCCCACTATCTCAATTCTCAATACTCAAGAGAGGCAAGGAAGAACAGAAAAAACCAAAACAAAAAAACAAAAAAGGAGCAGTGGAATGTTTGCAGATCTACAATGCTGAAATTACCTTGGATCTGGACGGGAGGGAAAGGACCTTGCAGGCCTGATGGTTGGCCTTGAATGCCTTGGAGATGGACATAAAGTTTGTGAGCGATGAAGCATGTCAACCATTGATGGTGTCTGGTAAGAATGGAGGAGGCTGGAACTATCTGTTGAGTTCCCCCGCGCAGTTGCCCTCTGCCATGAATGAGAGCTCAGTCCTGAAAGCACATAAGCTCTTCCAGATTCTTCATACCTCTGCCTGCTTTCCATCCTCTCCTGCATCTCTCTCAGTTCAGCATTCAGGGCAGCACATAGCTGATCACCAGACTTTCCTGCCATGGACTCCGAGAGAATCACCCGGCGAGCCTCAAGAATCAATACTGCTTCAGAAAGAGCGCCTCGCTCCGCTGCCGCCCTTGCTTCAGCAATGGTCTCTGCCGCGCAGATTCGATTCCTCTCCCGGTCTACTTCGATGGACATAACTCTTTCTGATACTGCTTCTGGCCTTTGAATTATCACATCTTTACTGTTCAAAGTCACCACTTCTTTTGATAACGGATCTCTGTAGGAGCAACCAACTTTGAGTAGAACAATCTCTTCATCAGTCACTGGTGGGACGTTTACAGAAACAAGAAAGTCTCTTTCTTCATCTGCATACAGATCTCCAACACTGATAGAACCCTTCATTCCATCAACAACTTGATTGGCATAACTACCTGATCTTATCGGAGCAAGGTGGATGCCAGGGTGTAGGCACTCAACTTGAACAATCAATTCTTGTACCACAACACTAAGGAGGCCACCAATGCACTGTGCAAAGGCGTCCTGAATTGCGCACTCGGACTCTATGAACGAAAAGGTCCCGCCTGAAATCTCTGAGATAGAATGCATGGAGAAAGAATCATGGTCTGCGCCAAAACCAAAAGCATGAACTGGAATTTGATGGCCGGCATTGCAACGGATGGAAGATGGGACCAGAGATTGGTAGTCCGGAATAGGACGGTTGACTCCATTGCCGCTCGAGGATACGGTGTAGGTGTCTTGCCCATCAGAGAGGAGTATAATGCTGCAAACTGAGTTTTTCTCCTTTCGTTCTTCGATCACTTTGGCGCCTTTCCTGAGTCCATCAGCGATGTTGGTGCCACCACTCGAAACCAGGGAATTTACAGCCTGCAATACAAGCTGCCTGCCAGACTCAGTCATACGGCGAAGAGGCAAAAGACGTCGTGCGGTAGAAGAGAAAGCAACAACCGAGAGTCGATCGGAAGAGCCAAGATTCTGGATAACAAATCCCATAGCCCGCTTCAGCAATGCAAGCTTTGTGCCAGCCATGCTTCCACTGATATCAAGCACTGTGACCAGATCAATAGGTGCCCGAGAAGGTTGATGTGTGGTTAGACTCGCATTCTGATTCCCACAAGCAATGGGACTTGCAACAGCGCAAGGGGCCTTTAGGTGGATCAATATAGAAAAAGATTCTTCAGAAGCCATCTTTGGAATGGCAGAATATTCGGGGTATGCTTTAACATCAATTGTACTGGTCAATCCATGCTCAGGAGCTTCAGTAAGAAACCCTATAGGCTCATCATCATCATAAACATTTGGTTCAGAGATGTTTAAAAGAGAAGCCAGCGGATTTTGCCGGTTGGATAAATCTGTACGAGGAAGCCGCCGTAAAAGCGTTATTGTACTATCATCTTGTGGCCAGTTCGCCGGATTTACTCTAGCTCTTACATGAGGAAGATCAGAGTAAGTAGGACCTAAGAAAGGGATCTCCTTCCATTTAGCCCTGCAAATAGGGCACACACAATTGCCATGTTTGACATTGGAAGCAATACAGTTGAAGTGAAAGGCGTGTGAACATTCTCCAGTAAAGAGGGCACCATGGCCTGCTTTCATGCTCTCCAAGCATATAGCACAGGTTTTCTGCATGAATAGTAGTTATGAGAACGTTGAAGTTATAAAAGAAGTATCTTTTCAATTGAAAGTTCAAAAAATAAAATCCAAAAACTAGGCAGTGAGTAATTACAAAGACAAGGATGAAATCAAGCATAATCCAATTTATTCAGAAATTATACATAAAACAACACTAGCTATTCTCAGGTTACCAGACAAAAAGAAAGGGGGGAGAATTTTAATACTGGTTAAATTTTATTTATCGAGTTGCATTTCAGTTCTTGGGGGATCAAAATTTACCCAAAACTGTTTAAAATTTTGATCTACTTAACATAAAATCTTGCTTTAATAAGTTGCAGCAAATGAATACCTCTAAATCTTATGTGCCCCATAAACCCATAGAGGTTTGAATTAAAAACCCAAAAACACTCTGACGTTGTGCCTCACAGCACAAGCTTAGAAACACACAAGCTGGATAATGAAAGCGGACAACAAGGAAAACCTTAAAACCCCACTCAGATACTATAATAAACACCAATTACTAATAAAACTTAAGCTTCATATGGGACGGCTTTCTTATTATTTTTTAAAACAGCTTTTTAATATAAATTTTTTAATTTTTGTACTACAAAGCTCCTTTAAGAAGCAGTAACAAAGCCGTCCCAAACAAAGCCTTAGTGGCATGATAAAAACTTTTACTTGGGGAGATAGATAAGAGCAAGGCCAAAGATGCCAATGAATCCAGACGGCATTGCTAATAATCTTAATTTTCTTGATGATAATTGTGAAAGTAAACAGTAAATAGTAAGAACTACTAGGCTTAACATCTTAAACTCATATATTGAAGCTTTGAATAACTGATATTTAAAACATAAATACATATTGAAATCATTATTTCAATGATTTTTAATGAGCGATGCTTCCCGCATGTAAAAAGTCAACTCCTTTTCCAAACCTTTATGCATGTAATGGAGTATACAAGAAGAGCTGCTGATCAAGAATGTAACGGGCCAACATCATATAACAACAACAACAACAGCAAGCTTTCGGCCCACTACGTGGGGTCGGCTACATGAATCCTTTTTCTCCATTGTGTCATGTTAAAAATCAAATTCTCATTTAAATATAATAAAGAAAGATCATTTCTGATATTTTCTAACCAAGTCTTTTTAAGTCTACCTCTATCTTTCTTAACACAAGTCAAATCTAATACCTATATTTTCACATTATATAGCATTGAAAGTTTGTTGACAACATGGATACAAAGAACATTTTTCTTCCACAATATAAAGCAAAGACTGGAAATCATTTGTCTCAATCAAAATTACATACCAGGACTTTCAACTTAAAAACATTTTTGCAAAACATTGGAAATAAGATCTTTAAAGGCCACAGTATGCTCTTAGGAAGATCACCTATTTCTACTAAGAAGCAGGTGGCAGAAAATTCAAATAGTCCAAAAAATTATGGAGCTCATGGCCAGTAGGAATTCTCAGAAATCATTGGCAGCTTTGCACTCTATTAACGCAGCTCTAAAACAAGAGTTTTGGATCAAAGATGAAAAAAAGAATAATAATTGCACAACCATATTACTGATAAAATCTAACAAAGGCAAGCAAACGCAAACAAAGTACCATCAGTTAAATGCCCATTTTAAATCTACTCTACAATAGTTCAAATTTCGTTTGGGACGGCTTTCTTCATGCTTCTTTAAGCTTTTTATACTAGAAAGCTGCTTTAATAAGTAATAAAAAAGCCATCCCAAACCAAGCCTCAGTGTCCATCCTTAAAGTTCAAAACTTGCAACTTCAATGATAAGCGATGAAAATTGGGGTGGCCTCCCCCATCCCCAAATCACCAAATCATAATAGAATGCAAAAGAAATAGTTGCTTAAATAGGATCACCAATCAATTTCTGCACACTTATCTATTAACTTCACATAGAATCATCAATTCTGGGTTTAGGCAACATTTTCACTTCACACTGACCAAAAAGTACATTCAACAATTGTGTTTTTTTTTTTTTGGGAGAAGATTCAGCGATTGAATTCTCTTAACTTCCATAGAGCAATAAGTTGACAGATCACAGAGAGAATTTGGCGAAGTTTTCAACCAAACTTAATGCAAATCAAATAATAATAAAGAGAAACTATGAAGAAAAGACTAAAATTCCCAAAACGCAAAAAGCAAACCCTGCAGGTTGAAAAGCATTTTTGCCAATCAAAGAAGTGATATCCACTTACAGTAAGGACAGCGGAGAAATTAAAGAAAGATGATGCACTCCTTTCATATACTAGTCGATTGCGACTCACAAAGTAAGAGCCACAGGCTATCTCCCTACCAGAAGGCCATGAGGACCAAACAAAAGGAAATGGAAACATAATAAGAGGCCATTAAAGCAGTGGCCGAGTGGCCGGGAGTTTTGTTCCCGCCGTCGGTCCGATTTAGGCTAACTTAGGTGATCGCCATTCTCGACTTGAGAGAGAGAGAGAGAGAGAGAGAGAGAGAGAGAGAGAGAGAGAGAGAGAGAAGTCAAAAGTACTGAAACCAGATCACATGCCTCCGGTGGTGAAAACTAAAGGACAAAATCCAGCATATAAATTAGCTGGAATTTCTCTAAATATCAACCCCAAAAAAGAGACCGGTAGATCAGCAACAACCTCACATTTAACAAACAAAAAAAAAATCTAACCTTGTATGATCTGCTCCCAGACTTGGACAACCGGAGACAGGAGGAGGCTGGGGTCGAGGCAATCGGCATCAGCGAGAGAAATCCTTGGTCTGAACCACTGCCGGAAGACGCCATGGAAGCGCCAGCCATTACAGCGGATGCGTCCGACGTCCTCCCAGTTCCCGACCGCAGGTTCTCCTCCTCATCCCTAGTCCTCGGCTCGAATACGCACAGGTTCAGCCCTAGCGCAACCTTCGCTTTTCTCCACATACCCCCTATTTTCCCCTACCGAGCGCTCGCCTCTAGGGTTTCCCAGATCCAGGCGGCTGGGTTCACGATCCTCTCTGTTCTTAACAAGATAAGATGGGTCTAACGCGCGCAAGGAGGAGGGTACAGCGAAAGAGGAGAAAAAGAAACTGGATGGGATCTAAAGCCGTGAAGCCGGTTCAGAAGCAAAATGCCCTCCTAACTCTCTATCTCCGAGCCGCCATTAGAGGCTAGAGAGAGAATATGTGCTTTAAAAAGCGAAAAACCTCGCTTCCCTCTGTGGTTTTGACCTAAAGGAAGCAGCTTTTTGAAACGCTTAAGGTCCACAGGCAAAAACTTGTACAAATTTATAGACTTTCTTTTGGCTTTCGTAAGCTAATCGCCCATGGTTGTCGTTTTTTCCGGGAATTTGACAATTTGTAACCAGGGAGGCCACGGCAGCTGGGTAATTTATCAAACATGTTGAGGGTAGTATGGGAATTCTGTATCCAGATTTGGATTGATTAATCGGCCGGCGCGATAACAAGAGGGGTTGCTGGAGTGTGGGTGAAAGCGAAATGATGACCCAAGCAGTTTTTTCCTTTTACCCCTTCAATTTTTAAATTTGCGAAATTACATCTTTTTTTTGCAAACTCTGAATATCTCAACTTATTGACTTCAGAAAATAAAAATTATATTTGTCACGATTAATTACAATATCTGGCGTTAGAGAGACATAAAATTTATTGCAAAGATTTGGTAAACCTAAATAAAATAAATTAAGAGTGGTTAGAAGAAGTCTAGTATGAGTTAGGTGTTGGTTTAGTAGCGAAGGCAAATGATGACTTAGTTGGCGGCAATGACCGTCCGCGTTGACCTAGACAAAAGTCATCGACTATTGTAGATGATGATGTTGAGATTAGTGTTGACGACATGCATTAACTTTGTTGGTCACCGCAAATATAAGAGTATTTCAATAGGCGTTAGCCTTATTGGCAATGTCGTGCGTAGATGTTGGTGTCAATTATGTGCGTTAACTTTATTAGAGATGATGTGTGTCTATGCTGGTTGATGGCATGTGTCGACGTTGTTGTCAATAAAATGCATTAGCCTTGATGATGGAAGGCATTCAGAGTTGATGTTGATAGTACGAAGATGTAAGTCGTATTAGTGATGATGTGAGTCGGCATTGGTGTTGACGATGTTCATTAATTTATTGGTGTTGGTGTGTGTCAATAGTCATGTCAACCTTCTTAGCGATGTTATGTGTAATGGCTAGTTTATACAGCATGATTCAACGTTGCTGGAGATGGCATGTTCTACTTTTAGTTTGATGGCAGTCTATAGATGGTAATCAAGCTATGGTAAATGTGCAACAGTGGTAGGGCAACAATAGTCAGATAATTGTGGTCGAGCGATGTTAGCCAAGCGATAGTGCATGAGCAATGGTGTTTAGGTGCAACGATTATCAATCTTGATTATCATCTAGCAAAACTCTCTCGAACTCCAGATGTCCTATCCCTTTCATATGAATAATGGGAGATATTTATAAATTTTCAGAGTTACATTTTTTATTTTTTATTTTTTAGTCAAAATCCACAATCGATTAGTATATATCTGATTATACTATTTTTAGGCATCTAATTGCTTTAGTGACATTGAAATTGAGAAATTTTAGGCTCACTATATTCCTCTCTTCAAGACGAATATTTTACCAAATGCACATAATATTTAGAGATCCTTTGATACGTCAAACAATAACTTGAAGTTTTTTACTATACTTTTAAGTGCTTGATTTATATTCATTTAGACTTAAATCAATGTGTTTTGAGTCTCATGGAGTTTATTAAACTCAGAGTTTAGATCATCTTGAATTTAGTTTTAAAAATTTTTAATTCAAATATTGTATCAAGATCCTCTTGCTTGACTAGATGGATGTTTTAGTTATTTTCAAATATCAAGATCTATGTTGTTTGAAAACAAATTTAATCTTCATAGTTTTTAGGCAGAAGATTTTCTTTAAAAAATTATGAGGTGGAACCACTTCTAGATCTGAACATAGAGCTCACTTTAAGAAAAGATTATTATATACGGAGTCCAGACGCAGCCTTTTATCTAGACTCCAATCAGGTGCAGCCACGTAGGCTTAAAAAAAGCCACGTGGCTCTACTTGATTGGAGTCTGGATGAAATGCGGGCTCCGCATGTAATAACTTCCCCCCTTCAAGGCCTTAAATTAAATAAACTATCTTCAATCATCTTTGCGCATATATATAAATATAATTAAGTGGATCATTCATGGCTCTTGCTTACTATATTGGGCATGTCAGATATTGAAAATATAACAAAATATTATAAATTCTTACTGCTAAAAAAACAATTAATAAATTTTGCTCCAAACTCTTAGAAGTTATCAAAATTAGCCCTAAAAGCTCCAATGGGCATAAAAATTTTGAACACTAAGTCAAACGCGTTAAAAAAAAAAAAAAGATTCACATGGACCCAAGTCGGCAAGAATAGATCAATTTAAGCTCGAAATGGGCTCGAATATATCTCGCAGGTTGAATCGGTTGCTAACCATCGTCGTCTACAACAATTGAT
>NW_021319944.1:802847-805047 GCF_001605985.2 Dendrobium catenatum | reverse complement strand
TGGGGTTATAAAAAAATAAAAATTCAACAAAGGCTCAGCTCATCTCTACTGCTATTTGTAAATGGATATATATATATAAAGGGGTGTTAATATTTGACACGATCTGAAAATCCAATCCAAAAGTTCTGGTCAACTCAAACTAGAATCAGGATGGATTCGGATTAGGAATTTCGACCCGTTTATAAAACTTGGTCTGATTCCGACTAACTCGGAAACCTGAAATCAACCGAGTTTGACCCGTCTTTAATTAATTTAGGAATGTTTTAAAAGATTGTTATGAAATAAGTAAATGCTATTTCTTAAAAATAATAAACCATCTTGCCCAAACTGAATTAAGCTTTGTTTTTCTTAGATTGATTGAAGTAAATCTTACCTTAATTTGATTTAGATTTAAATAAATCAAATTAAAACAATTTAAAGCAAAACATACCCGAAGCAGGTCGGGTTTGGGTCAAAAAAATCAACCCGTTTGTAAAAAACGGGTTGGGTTGAATAGTGCCTGATTAGTTCTAAGTTGGACCCGAATCTGACCCGTGACCCAATTTTGACAACCCAATAATATGTTGTGATGCCGTAGAATCTAAATTTAAAAAATTATTCATTTATTTTTTTAATAAACAACAACCAGAGTTATCTAATATAATTTATTAGTAATAAACACAAAAAAAAGATTCTATAATTCAAAACATCAATGTACACATATGTATTTATTCTAAAAAATTATATACACTACTCAGGACTATAACAAAAAGAAGCAAAACTTGAAGAATCCTAACTAGCCTCACACTCCTCCCCTGTCGTGACCTGAATTCATTTAGTCATATATAATGAGCTTAAAAAGCTCAGCATGTCACCAAAACTTATAACTAAATTCAAAGCACGATAAATGAGCAAAATGCTTGTCAATAGTCAAATCATAAAAATTACATTCATATAATCATTGAATCAGTGTAGAAATAAAAAATCTCAAATATAGTGATAGTAAAATCTATAAATAATAAAATACTACTGTATTGAAGTCTGTAAAGTAGTAAATCAGTACTAGTGTCAAATCTATAAAACAATCGTTGTATCCGTAATATCAATCAGTAGAAATCATACAAAATATTAAATCAAAATATCAATAAAGACTGTCGAAATCAAATATATGTAATAAAAATCATATAGGAATATCACATGCTTAATATTAGTACAGTGAATCAATAGTATTAGTATTTAAATCAGTAACAATAGCAATCCAATGGCAGGGGTAGTATAATAAAACAATAACAGTAAATCCGTGTAGTAACAATAAATCCATACAATAATAAAAATAATGTCTCAAGAACATGCATTTCAGTAGTCACACTAAACAAATATAAGTACTATATATCACGGTGTTTTTAAGTATTAGTATCAGTGTTAGTAAATTGTTGGCTCAGTAAATAGAGTCGTCACTCTTTTTTTATTGGCATAGTAATGATTTCTTTATAACTCTCAATCAATGTATCACTTGAATTAGTAGAGGATACCATCAAATCACAGTATTTAAAGGATAGCTCGTAGACCCATCATCTTGTACAGATCAATCAGTCTCCAACTAACCGGTCAACTAGTCTTTATTTGTTTGTTTCACACACACATATTATTATTGATACGTCATGCAAAAATTATATTGATCGGGCACGAATCTCGAGGCAAAAAGCTAGCCGGAAACTTCAAAAATTAAATTCGGGAGCACCTGAACTCCGATTTTAGCGAGCTTATAGTCAAACTGAGCGTCTCGGAAATATGAGCCCAACGACACCAAGATCAACCCAATCCGAGCCCAAATGAGTCCGAATCAAGGGCTCAAAGCGCTGTTGGAAGGATCAAACCACAATTTGAGTTACCAAATGGTCTTCGATTTTGACGAGCTTATACTCGAATCGAACGGCTCGACGAGATGAATCTAACGAGCCCAAGATCGCCGAATTCCGACATCATTAAGGTCTTCAAATGCCCAATGAACGGTGCATGATCAAAGGATTCGATATCGGCCGTCCATTCAAAACACTCCCCATTCACCCCTGATCTCACGCCTATTTATGGGCTATGCCACTCCAGAAAAACTATAAATAGAGCCCTCATTCTACACAAAGGGGACTCAAGTGAAGAGAGAGAAGAAGAAGAGGAGAAAGGGAAAAGGAGATTCCTCACCTCCTCGACCACCGCCGCCGGA
>NW_021319944.1:747624-802041 GCF_001605985.2 Dendrobium catenatum | reverse complement strand
AATTTCAAATTTTTTTAAATTAAACGGGTTGTCGGGTTGACCCGGCAACCCGCCGGGTCAACCCGACCCGACCCGTTTAATCAAACGGGTCAAATTTACGAACCCGAACCCGACCCGTTTATCAAACGGGTCAAATTTACGAACCCGAACCCGACCCGTTTATCAAACGGGTCGGATTCAACCCGGATTTTCCGGGTCGGGTTTTCGGGTCGGGTCAAAAGTTGACACCCCTACCTTAAATGGCATCACCTAATGTTGTCTGATTCAACCAGGCTAATTGGCCTCACATTTATGATGGAAACTCTATAATTTTACTCAACGTGACAAAACTTTTTTGGGTCTTATAGATTCTCACTTTCATCTTGCAAATTTTCATATGCATATTAAGGCATTTTTTCAAAATTTTCATATGCATATAAAAGTGCTTATGAATAAAAAAATAATTTACTCATTTATTTAAAACAAAATAAATTGTGACTAAAGGTTTGATTGGGACGGCCACAATATTCTATAAAGTTGATTGTAAAATTAATGCATAAAAAATAACTTCAAAGTTATGATTGTAGAAAGTAGATTTTCACTACAAAAATTTCTAAAAAATAATGAAAATTTAGCACAAAGCAGTAACCAACCAAACTTATGATTATTATCTAAAAAGCAAAGCAACTAAAAAACTCTCCCAAACAATTATTACTCTCACAAATAGGAATTATATTTTCTTTAAAAAAAACTACAAAATCAAAAGTGTTCATAGATACGCAACTTGAAGGTTTCGTTTGTGCCCAATTTCTTATTGTTTTATAAAGTAATTTTTAGGTAGAAAAATGTTTTTAACTTGAAAATTATTAACAAAAAATCTGCTTTAGAAAGCAGTAAGAAAGCTGTCATTTGGGATGGCTTTTTTACTGCTTCTGAAAGCGAATTTCAAGCAAAAAAATTTACTAAAAATTTATTTTAAGAAACAATAAAAAATTGTCTCAGATGAAGCCTAAAATGGTATGAGAGAGCTCTCCAACATTTATTCTTTAAGGAATCAGCTTTGCAAACATACTTACTCCACCAACGATAATTAATTAATTAATTAGTTCATTAATTAACGGTTATGTTGTCGCTTAAGATAACCCATATAAAAGCTAAGAAATTTGCACATATGCTCTTAATAATAAAGTCCATGAAACAGTTAAAAAGTTGGGGAGTAGCTCAACATTAATAAATTCATTCAGAATACATTTTTTATTTATTTTTTTCTTTTAAATATATGTAATAATTAATTAATTATTATATCACACAAATTTCATGATTAAAAACTTTTTTGATTAAATTTAAGTAAACATATTCCCTTTATTTTCTTCTCAATTTTGATAAAAAGAAAAATAAATCTATTTATTCATTTACAACCCCGAATAAATTAAAAATTATTGTTCAAAAAACGCATATCTAATTAATAAGAGAATTTCTTATTAGAGAGAAAATAATAACTTTACAAAATAATACTTTATTAGACTCAAATCATTTACAAAAATGATATAATGCATAATTATTTAATTAAAAAAAGTTTAATTAAAGCACACTTTTTAAAGCACAAAGCCTGTCTTGAGGCTTTGTGGTTGACTATCATAAAGCCTGGAAAGTCTAACAGCGTGCATCATGAGATATAAGAGAACCCTTTCTTTCATAAATAGTTCTCTCCACTCAAAGTCTTTCACCTCTCTCTCTCTCTCTTCTTTCTCTCTCTATCTCTTCCTCTCTCTCTCTTCTCTCCTTTTCTCTCTCTCTCTAAGTTAGGTTAGAAACTCTTTTATCTTTCTTTCTTCCATTAGTGCTTGACGAACAAAATGGCAAGCAAGTTGAGGAGAATATGTGCTCCCTAACTAAAGTAGGTAAGAGAGAGAAAGAAAAGGTTGAAGCACTTATTGGGCTCTTTTCCTTGATCTATTTTAGTGGACGAGAATAATTAAAAATAATAATAAAGTTCTTAAAAGAAGACCTTCAAAATTTACATTCATGATGTCTTGAATCAAATCAATCAAGTTGAGCTGTCTCTATGAGAATTAAACTTGAATTAATCGACTAATTATATTTATCTTTGATTGATTAAAGGTTGACTTAGGCAACTAATTTAATTAATTAATTTTTGCTTAATTATTATGAATTTTTAATAATATTTTTTGAGGTTAATCATCATAATTATTCAATTTATTTGAATGATTTGAAATTTATATAAGGAAATTTGATTTCATGAGCTTGAAAAAATAATTATGATGAGTACATTAATCTTATTTTATTTAGTATAAGCATAAAATTATAAAAGAAAAAAAGGCTTAATTTGAAAATAAAAGTAAATCTTAGTTAAAAAATTTGATTTTATTTAGAAATATTAGTATGTTAATTACTTTTTATTAAAAATAGAATTAGGTTTTTGTACTATAATTTGATTGTTGCTAAATAGTATTATTTTATCAAAATTGTATCGAGAAAGAAGTAGAAGTGTCAATAAATAACCCAAACAGTTAGTTTGATTAGAAAAATTTGGATTCAGGTTGACCATTTAATACACATGTTGGGCTTTTCAACCCGTTTATCAAACAGATCGAGTTCTGGTTGACATGCAAACTTATTTTTGAATTTTAATTTTGTTTACTTGTGATATAATCCTCTTAATTTTATCACATAGCCTAAACTTTATAATTAATAAGTTAAAAAATTTTACCAAAATAAATTAGCGAGTCATATTCAAATCATTCAAGATGTTAGGGGTCAAGTTCGAGTTTAACTTTTTACATGTTTATAATAAACAGGTCGGATTCTGGTTGACTATATTCGTGTCGAGTCAATTTTTAGTCAGATCTGAATATCTGATCCCAACCTATAAACCCATTTTGATAACTCTGAAAATAAGTATCCAAAATTACAAGAGATGTTTAACACTTAATTATCCAAATATAAGACCTTTTAACTAGATATTGAAAACATCAATGATTTTTAATTTCACAAATCTTCTTATAATATTATTTACACATTTTATATTTGAGCAACTCAAAAAATGTATGATTTCTATATATTGTGATAAAAACTTGCCCAAGAGAATCAAAGTTCTAGACAAATCAATTTTTGGCCCAAATCAAGCTAGAATATGAAACAATTAATACCAATTTAGTTGGAACTAAAATTGACTCAAATCAGACTATAAACAAGCTTTACTTCGTTCAAGATTAAGGTTCCATTTAGGATGGCTTTCTTAATGCTTCTTAAAGCAGTTTTTTAGTGCAAAAAATTTAATTTTTGTAGTTAAAAATCTGTTTAAGCAGTAAGAAAGTCATCCCAAATAAAGCCTAAATGACTAATTTTAACTCAAAATTTTATGAGATCTAAACATATGATTTTTTTTATTATTTATAATTGGTGGTTATCAAGCCAAAGATTCATTGATCTTTGACTTCTTAATATTGATGGCAATCAACTTAAGATCAATTCACTCATATTTTTTGTTTAATGCGAGTTAATTAATTTATGCTATATTATTCCACTTCAATTTTTAAACCTAATGATGCAATTATAAAAAGGGAAGAAAAAAATGGTTTGAAGCATAATATAATAAGAAGGAACCCATGGAGGAGAGAGAGAGAGGATGATAGAGGTGAGGCATGTCATTTGAGAATGAAATGAAGAAGTTGTTTTGAATGCTTTCAAAGAGAGTTCTTTAGCTTCTTCAAAATAGAGAGAATGTTGCTATTTGTAATCTAGTAAGAGAAAAAACTCTTGGACATAGTAGAGAATAGTACTTATTTAGACTTCTACATATTAGTGTTTATAAATAATTAGAGCACCAACAACATTACTTTCACCTCTAGTTCTAATATTTATAGCATATATTTTGCATTTTCTTTCGACTTTATAAATTAGTATTTTTTGTCCGTATCTTCAAATTTTGATGAAGTGTGATCCTTCAATCGTCGTATTTGAGACTTAATATATTATTTGATCTTTATGTGATTATGAATATAAGCTTCTTTAAGTCAAACCATATGAATATTAGTGTTTGCTATTGTTATGCATGATCTTTTTTTGTAATTAATTTAATGTTTGTAGTAATTTTTTTTTTATTTTTTTATTGTTTGTAGTAATTAGTCCAAGGTTGTGGGGGTCTAAAGTGATTATATGAAAGAACAATGAATATATAGTTCAAGATTAAGAAATTTGTGTTATGTGTGGAATCTGATTATATTGATCAGTCGGGTTATTATGTTGCCTCAGACCTCAAGTTTATCGTGCTTATTAGGGGGTGCGAGGTGTTTACCCTACGCTTTGGTTTGGGTGCTTTGCACCAAAATTTTTTTTTTCTTTCAAACAACGCCTAGGCGCTACACCTAAGCGCTACGACGCTATGTTCCCGAGTTCCCCAGCGTTGATCGACAGAGAGCAAAGCGTCACATCACTTTGGATTCGGCATAGTAGCTTTGCAAGTTTAGAGCTGCAATGCTACAAGTTTAAGCGCCACAACGTTATTAGACTAGGGCCACAACGTTGCAAGACAGATTGGATGGTTTTCTTTCTCATTTTTCTAAAAGGGTTGCGTCCCTTAAGGTTATTTACTTGACTTTCTCTTATATTTCTGATAGTGTAGACATTGAAAATGATGCATATAAGAAGAAAAGCAAGGAGGGAGTGAGAGAGAAGACATATTTGTACTTATTTCTCCCAATTTTCATAGTGAATTTCTTGGTGTGGTGTGACTCCATAATTTTTCTCTATTTTGGATTTTTTATGTTAAATCATATTGTCCTTTATTTTTCTGCTGCTTTTACTTTCTTGCTTGTTTCGTCATTGAGGTGTTTACTCCTAATCCCCAACAATTTGATGGCTCAAAGAGTTTAAAATTTTTTTAAAAGAATTTACTTCTTTTAAATGAGATGTTTTTTTAAGCTCGTGGGAGATGATAAACTAGTTTAAAGTTTATTTAGGTTGGAGAAAGATCCTATGAATAAAGGTTCTCTTTTAATCATGATATTAATGAATCTCATAATAAATTTAAGAAGATTTATAAATCCATGTAGATTTGAAGATATGGACATAAAAAACACTTTATCATCTTTGAAATCTTTTTTGCTGATGATTTCACTCAAGCATAAAATAGATGAAGTCAAATTAAAGAGATTATTATAAATCATTTAATAAGTGAAGAAGATTCATTCGATAAAAACCGGTTTAAATGTGATCGGTTCAATTGAACCGGCCAACCCTAATTACTAAATCGCACGAGTAGGTGACGGAACCAAGAGTAGCACGTGAAGCCGACCGGGCTGAATTCACACACGAGCGCTTCTGGATGGGTCGAGTCGCATTTCTGAGCAAAGGATTGAGTACGAGAATGAAATTAGACAACTTCTCACAAAAAAAAATAACTTCCTCATCTTCGTTCATTGTCTCTAAAGAAGCAAAGATTGAGAGAAGAGATAGTGAACGAGAGGAAGAAGAAGGAAGATTTGTTTGTTGAGTTTTTTCTATTTATGTATAAATCCTTCCATGTTAAACGAGGGATGTTTACTTAAAAGGCAAATGAAGAGATTTGAAAGCAGGGAAGAAGAAATTTGGAGAGATGAGAAGAAAGAAATTGTAAATTCTTCTTCTATAATTTCTTTCATTCTTTGACAATGGAAAAAACTTCAAGTAAATCTTTTCCTTATTTCTTTTCTTTTCTGTTCAAGCTGAGAGAAAGGAATTTTTATAATTTTCTCCAATTGAAAGAAAATATTATGGTTGTAGGAAGAGTTCAATTATTGTAAGCTTCGATTTGTCAGTGAAGGAAGGAAATAATTATTAAGAAGGACATCCTCCGTGAGGCAAAAGATGCAAGTTAGAAACTTAACATTTATAAGGATACAGAATACATAAATATATATTAAAGACTTATTATATGTAAATGAAATAAAAAAGAAAAAGATATATACATGCAAATTATAGGAGTTCAACCCAATATGATACTAGTTGAAAAAGCAACGTACTCATACACGTCAAATGAAAAAAGAAAATTGAAATGGTTGTAACTTTATTAGTACATGTAGATGGTGCTCCTGCACTAAATAAAAAAGGAAAAAGAAATATGTTGTATGATGACTACGAATAAATGAATATGTTATTTGATAATGATAAATAAAGAATTTACGTTATTTAAAATATAGAAATGATAAATATGAATATCTGTAAATGTAAAAGAATTAAAGCCAAATGAATATGTTTCGTTCATGCAAGTAAAATTCTTATATTAGAGGTATGATTGCAAAGTTATAGGAGTTCAACTCACTCTATTAAATTAACATTTTTAGGCAAGTTTTCTTATAAGTAAAAATGACTGAAAGAGAGGAGTATGCCTATGGAATACAACACTCAAATGATAATATATAATTTATGGTTTATATAAATATTAAGATGTGAAGAATGTATTAGTAGTTTGATGAAAATAGAAGTTAGTGGCTCTTCAATTTTAATTGGAATGTAGATGATAAACTGTGTGAATTTAAAAGAAATGTTATAATTATCCGGTTGCTTGTTTCTGCCTCGTTAGTTCGAGTATCCGGATTAGGTCATGACACGTTCCGGATGTAAAAAATGAACTTGATACCAATGTTCACAGCCATTATCATAATCATACAGACCTCAATTATTAGGTTAATCAGTTGTAGATTAAGCAATCTAGTTTTTTAGGAACAACCTCTTACTTTGATATTGATATGAACCCTTCTATAAATCGATCATGTTATCAAGAAAAACAGACTGGCAGAGATTCTTATATGCCACTATGCGGTTCACAAAAATATTTTATTGAAATGAATGCAAAATGGTGTAGAAATGTATTAAATTTTGGTTTCGTTTGGGACGGCTTTCTTTCTGCTTCTTAAAACAACTTCTTAATACAATAATTTTAATTTTTGTACTGAGAAGCTACTTTAAGAAGCAATAAGAAAGCCGTCCCAAACGAAGCCTTTGTTTATAATCCACCTTCAAATATAATTCAAACGAAAAATTTACAGCACCTGTTAACCGGTTGTTCAGACAGTGCTCCATATTAGCTCAATGTGAATCACACCATTCTTAGAGTTTATGAGATGAAACTTCTCATTGATGCGCCCATTATTGACAACATCTGCGAGCTTAAGATCAACATGGCCAAGAGATTCCTATAGAGAAAACAAAAGTATTTCAAGATTTGAAAGCAAGAAGAACTGTAGAAACATGATAAGTATGAGGGAAGTTTCATAGCTCATTCTTTCCAACCTTGGGATAACAATTTAAGCCCCTTCTTTTGCTCAAAACTTCAATGTGCATGAAATCGTTGACCGGCGGCTCGTCTAACATGAACTGAAAGCCTTCATTCCACCTTGGATCCCTGCTTCTCTTGACAACCTAAGATGAATTTAGTGAAAATTAGACCAAAATGAATATTCAGCTAAAGTTTTTGAGTGAATTTGCTTCCACTGTAATGAACTTTACCTTGGTCTTTTTGGTTTCTCCTCTAAAAAGAATTACTACATAGGGATTGTTGTGATGCTTTCCCTCAACATGTTCAGCACTTTCAATTGTTACAGAAAGAACACCATTACCAGATGAGCTTTCTAGTGAATAACTTCTTGTCAGGCTACCGGGCTTTCCTTCGCCGCCTAAAACTCCACTAGCTTCTTCTCTAAAAGGTTCATATGTCAATTCCACCACAAGCTTCCCTCTATCCTTTTTATTATGTGGATCATTTGGGTTCATGTTCTTTACAAGATCAAGTGTAATTTCCTTCATCTCATGAGGGATAAGTGAACTCAGTGGCACAACCTGCATGCCCAATTTATCATGTGCTTTTACCTGCATTATATAGTGTGTTAGAGGATGCGAATTAGAAGGGAACTAAAGTTGTACCTGATATACTAGTGGTATAATCAATCAAAAAGCTTAAGCCTATGGGTGAGGGTCAATTATGTAGTATTTTGATAGGAAACACTTGAAGAACTTAAGAATTTCCTAGCAATCTTTGGAAAAAAACGAGAATTCTCTACAAAAATCCACACGAAACGAAGAAAACAATATATAATTTGTATTATTTGATGAGATAGAAACGGAAAATACCAAGATACAATTGATCATCTATTCGAGAGGAGGATCTCTCTCTCCCAAATCTCTAGACGCCGCTAGAGCCTGGAAACCTAAGAGATCTCAAATAGCCAAACTCAAGATGCCCTAACCCTAGGAAAACAAACTATTAAATACATACAATCCAAAAGAAAATCTCTAAACGGTCCCTACATTCAAATTTTCTAACTAATTTCCTCAAAAATCCTTCCTAAACAACTCTTTTGGACTGGTCAGCTTGAGCAGCACGTACAGGAGGCGGAGAAATCCCGCCTCTATTATGCGTGAGCCGGTCCGTATGGGACAGGCTGAACTGGTCCAATGGACTGGTCTAACATATTTCTACACTAACATATTTTAAATATATCTCATCTGAAAGTAAACTCAATACTCTCATATGATTTAACACTTGCCATAGGATAAAACCACAATGATTAGCTTTAAAAGTGCAAACAGCAAGAATGCAATAAATTTTGACAATATATAGTAATCCAAGACGTATGTCTCTATAATAACAGTTACTAATTGTTGTTAAAAGATGTTAAGATGGAAATATGAAGCTTATAAACCTTTTCCCAGTCGTACAAGTGCAGCTGAAGAACTTGGGTTTGAGGATCCTTCACAATAAGCTTGAAATTTTCATACCATTCGGGATTCAGATTACTCATCTTAACTGAGGTTTTCTTTGATGGTAGTCTATCCTCACTCAAACTCAGCTTGACGTAAGGATCAGATTTACCAAGGATGTCCATCTTCAAGAGGTTAAATGCCCGTACAACCTTTACATGTAATATGCCCACTGGCTTCTTGATGGCTACACTGCAATCAAATGAGAAAAGGTTAACAAAAATTAATATCAGGAGTAAACCTTTCTTTAGTAAGCTGGTAGAAAATATTTGTAGAACTCAAATATTCCTATCAATAGAGACAAAATCAGTGAACAAACTTACAAAATCTGAAATTAAATCTCACCAAAATAATAGTTTTATAGAAGAAATTCTACGGAACAAAGAGCAATAAGATATAATTGATTCTCTGTTCGAGAGGAAGATCGTTCTCTCTCAATCCTTAGACAAAGCTAATGCCCAAGACATCAAGAAGAAAACTCCCTCAAGAACAAAATAATCAAAACATCACCCTAACCCTAATCTCCCCCTCATACTTAAGGCATACAATTAAAACAAAAAGCAAAAAGACCTAATAGCCCTTGCCGCACCCTCCTTTGGCTCCCAAATTTGAATTTGAACTCTAGTGGATCTCACCCAATCCCTCTCTCTCTCCTTCTTGCCGCTGCTCCTTCTAACCGACCCCTTAGAAGGGGCCAGCTGGACTAGTCCACTAAGGACCGATCTAACATAAGCCAGGCTATAAGCAACATTGGTTGCAACTAGTTTAATAGTCTTAAGTGAAAGCGCTTCCCTGACAAAAATTAAGGAACTTACTGAGATTTAATTATTTTCTAAGAAAAAACAGTGATCATTAATCTTGGAAAAGAGACTTAATACAAAGTTGAAACCATAATAAAGATTTTACCAAGAACTAGAATACAAGGAAAGACAAACCCAACGGTAACTTCGCTTACAGAAGATTACCTAAGATTATCCAGAATTGGTATCTCCATATCATTAGGCCAATGGTACATATTTGAAATTTCCGATGAGATCATATCCTATAAGCAAAGATCATATATATTATAGTCAATTCATACTCCAATTTGAAACTGTTAAAATTTAATTTGCTAGACTTGATAGCAATGAAATGAATCATTTCAAAGTTCCAGGATGATTGAGGTTTCGTTTGGGACGACTTTTTTGTTGCTTCTTAAACCAGCTTTCTAGTACAAAACCTCAATGTTGCCCAAATTTATGCTGAATAATAAAAGTTTAAGGACCTGAGCAAAGCGATATAAAATAGGAATAGCCATGATGTCAGCGCCAAGCAGCTTAAGCCCGAAGTCAATAAAAGGCTGCAGCCATAATTTAGAACAATCAATGAGCAACGATATATAATCTCATACAATTTATAATAAAGTAGCAAAAAAAATCAAGTATAATTACCTTTTCAACCAAAGAAATAATTATGCTTGCAAAGCATGGGAAGCTTGGAACTAGCGGTTTTAGAGTAATACGAGGGGCCAAGAATGCTTGTAAATCTAACAACTGCGCAAATATATGGTTTCTAAGCTACGTAAGTTTTGCTTTAAAAATAGAAGTACTCATTGTCACTGAATATAATATGGTGTGAAGGATTACCTGTACTGTAAATTTAAAGGAAAAAAGTTTTAAAGCCACAGTGATACTGCAATTGCCAGCCCATCGAACCTTGGGCTCAATAACCAGTTCATTTAATTGAGTCTCTATAACTTTAACACCTGTTGAAATGTAGAATCAGATAAAAGATTGGACCCTCTTAGTGGCTTCCCGAAAGGGAACATGAAATAAGGAGAGATTTCAGTAGTATCCATATCCAAGCCTAGATAAGTTCCAAGTAAGAAGGAAAAGACAATTCCCAGCGATAGATAAAATTACACGAATCTGATAGTATATACTAAAAGCATATGTTGTTAGAAATGAATAAAATGGGGGTTAGATACACCAGCTATCAAATTTATTTTTAACTCAAAAGCTTAAATATATGGGTGAAAGTCAAACACTTAGTAATTTTGCATTAATATAATTTTTAATAATTTGAGGTAGGACTAAAGCTAATATTCTCACATATATTACTAATTTCCCCTCACTGGGAGCTCTCTATATGTGAATGAAGATAAGTCTAATGATGTCTTTGTCATTTGAAGAGACTTGGAAGGATTAAAGCGATGTGGAAGAATTGATACGAAGTTTTTGATTGGGATCCAAGGAATTTTGAGGATGGTGGAAGGAGAAGAGCAAAACTAGGTCAAGGTTACCCTAGTTTTGACGGATTACTTGCCAGAGGCTTAGAGAATATTTTTCTTGCTACAACAAGATCGGAAAACCTATAGATAAAGGCTAGGGATGTTGGGGAACTAGTAGAAGAGGTTGGGGGAGAGATATGCAAGAGATAAGGAGGATATCTAAGTCTTCCAACAAGAAAGGCCCAAAGAGGTCAACCATCAAGCACACAACCGAGGGAGGATTTGAGCACCAAACACAAAATCCTACATATTTCAATCTCCATTTTTTTCTTAAAAAATTGAATTTTTGTTAATCAAAACAAATACTTAAAGCAAGACATTATGTCCTAAGAAAGGAAACTAAAAAAAGAATAGAGATTTCAAAACAAAAAGAGAGAAGGGGAGTGGGGCCGCTCCCTCGAATTTAGTTGTAGCCGCCTCCCAAGTTCCAAACAAAGAAAAAGAAAATAAAGAAAGAGAAAATTAATAAAATAAAATCCTCCCACATGAAGGAAAATATTTAAAATTTAAAACTCAAATGTTATAATTTAATATTTTAGTTTTAAATACATTTCAAAACTTTACAAATATAGACTTCATAAATATAAACTTTTCAAATATAGATTTCTTCGCTTTTCATGTCAGATGAATCTATCATGGCCTTTTTTTTTCTTTTTTTTTATTAACTCTTAAATAAATATTAAAGACTATGATTAAATATTACTTGCAACATTATCACATGACTTCATTACTCCATAATCCATATGAGCTCCTAAATCTCTCTTGGCCTTTGATCTTTATCTTGGGATGAGAAATCATGACCCTTAATCTTAATCTGATTGTAGGGCTATAATAATTCTTTTTTAATATTTTGCATCAATTTTAAACCAAAAAAATTCATAAAAAATGAAAAAAAAAAATGTTAATATTTTGCATCATTTTCTCATGATAGAAAGAGATTTTTAGAAGGATAAGGCAACCTACAAGAATATATTTTACTAGTGATGATCACTACCTACATGTATCAACTATAGTCTTAAATGAATAAGGGTTGCGCTCCACAATATTGTTGAAAGCCATCAACCTTAAATAAATGCAAAATCAATTTCAACAAAGTTTTAAAAAAATAAAATTAAGTGTTTAAGGTTGAAGATAAAAAGGAGGAACCTATAAAGAAAATCATCCATCCTAAAAAAAAAAAAACCTTCGAAAATAAAAAATAATTTCAAAGAAAATATATTAAGGCTCAATAATAAAAGATTGAAGACAAAGTCATCATTAACATCAACTTTAGCATTATCTAACTATATAGGGTTGGCATTATGAACTCTTATCTTTCATTTGTTTCTATAAAGTGTTCCATGAGATATTAAAGCTAGTCTTCACATATATTTTATACAATATTTATCTTTTTTAACTTAGTTATATGGAATTTTCTTCCTAATCCTTCCACATCCAATTTTTTTTATACGCCAAATTAGTAGATTTCCTTCTCTTCATTGAAATGTCAAACCAACTAAGTCTATTTTTCAAATATACTATCATAAAACATGTGGCCTTCACTTTCCCACTAATATAATTATTTCTTAATTTATTTATCTTAGTCCTATCGCACATTTATCTTAACATTCTCATTTCCGCCATGCTTAACTTAGCAAACAATTAATTTTTACTACCCAATAGTCAAATCCCTAACATAACAAAATAAATTAGAGTTTTATAAAATTTACTTTTACTTTTCTTGATATCCTCAAAGTAAAGGAAAATTAACTATTTTTTGAAGTTGAGATTAAGATTGAAGATCCTACGGTCATTCCCAATGCAAAGGCAAGAATATCAACAATTCAAAAGCAAAAGATGGATTTCTCTCTAAAAGATAATGATCATGAGACAAAAAAAGATGTAAAGCCAAGATTTGCATCATTCAAAATTTCAAAATCTTTGCAAAAGAAGGATTTGACAAAATGTAATCAATAATTGGAGGCAAAAACATAAAGAAGATTTCTCGAAGTTATGAAAGTATCAAAGAGCAAATAATCAAGTATGAGTTCATAATTATCTTCTTAATACTTACGGGTAAAATTGATCAAGTTTGGGAGTTCAATGGAAAACAATATGTGGAGTCTTGAAGTTTTGCATTTTTTCAAATTTTGAAGATTATTCATAATTCTACAATAACACTGTAACATCCATCATCAAATCAAGGTGATTTTCTATAAGTAATCCTTAATTTTAAGTTAAATAGTACTTATGAGTCTTAGAATATTGAATGGGGTAGAAAGTAACTAAGGTTTGGGATTAAAAAGGTAAAAATTAATAGTTTGGATTTTTTTATGTGGGCATTGTGGTGGAAGGAGATACAACGCCTCGGCACCGAGCTCTTGGAAAAATTGACAAATAAATAGGTTTGGGTGAACACCGTGGTGCGAGGTCTCAAGTGAGCATATTCTGGGGGAATCTAGAAGATTCTTTAGAATGCTGCGAAGCTAGGACAACAGAGCACCGCGATTCCAGGCTTGCCAGAGAAGGGAGGAGGAGGAAAGGAAAGAAGAGAGAGAAAGATAAAAAAGGAATTTAGAGACTAAGGTCCAAGATTCGTGCATCGGGCCAATTCATAAAATTATAGAGCTCGAGGTAAACTACTAAACCCTAGTCCCTGATTTCAATTCCATTAAATTTATAAAAAGTTATAAACAAAAATGTATTTTTTCTTGTTTTATGAAGTTTTCACTGTGATTTCTGGTATATTATTATGCTCTTTATTATGGACATTTTTGCTATATATAATTAGGTTTCAACAATTGATTTTTTTCCGAACTAAAATATATGCATATTATTGGACTGAGGCTTTTCTAGCAATAGTAGTTATATAAAAGTTTTAAAATATTTATGTGAAGATCCCTCTAAAAGTAGAAATTGAAAAAGGGAAAGCCCAATGAGCATTCTGTTCTACAAGAAAGTGGCTTTTACTGGTAATTTATATATATGCTTTATGCGTACGATATCGAATACTTAAATTAAGTACATTTACATTACATTTGCATTATGCACTCATAGCATTGGAAGAGTTAGGCTGTGATGTATGAGGAAGTGTACTCTCTGTTATGTTAAAAAGGGCCCTAGATGTACTCTCCCGGCCCCATCTGCATGGTGCATATATGGAGGGATTTTGGCCTAACTTACAAGAAATAGATGTAGAAGGTTAATTAATAATGTAAGTACTCTTCTGGCCCCATCTGTTTAATGCAAATGTGGGAGAGTTCAGCCACACCTGTTATGTGCAGGTGTGAGAGGAAAAGAAAGGTATAAGGGGACGTGAAGATATAAGCAGACATACGTCCTAGTCATAAAATTTTACATGTTAATGTTTATGCAATAAGATTATGAAATTTTCCAAGTTATGTTTTAGCAAACTCATAAATTTCTGTATAAATTATGAAGGGAAATAAAAATGAAAGTGAAATGCAGGTGGATCTCTAAAAATGATTATTCTGTGCGATATCTAGAAACTTTTGTGAAAATGATTATATGATTATAAAAATAAGTGATAACCCCAATATCAAATATACATGCTGGAATTTTGTAAATTTCTATTTTGCAAGCCTTATGTATTTTGAAAGCCTTTATATTTTTATTTGATTAATTGCTTTTAAATTAATTATTTTTAACATACATATAAACTAAGTTTTGATGTCTAAGAAGGGTGAAGGAGGAGTCTACCGAGCTAGTCAAACTTACTTTGTTCTTCTAATGTTTCAAGAAAAGTTAAAGGTCCTGCTGACTAAATCAGATGTAAAGGCACTATTTTGGGATCCGAATTCTTAAGGTATGATTTTGTAATCCAGCATTTAATATTTGATGTATAGACTTTTATGATTTGAAATATTGTAATCATATTTTGATGAAATGAAAGTAGACTACATTGTTTTTATATTTTGGGAGAGTTATTGGCTCTTGTTGTTATTACTTGTAGATGAGATTAAAAATTATAGATTTAAGAAAATCTAATCCTTCCATTAAATTCTAGGTCGTTACAAACACGATCTTCTAACCCTATACATGCTATAACAATCAAGTAAATTACATATTTTTCAGTTATGTGGTATATATTGGGTTTGATGTACTTCTAATTAACTTTTTTAATAATAATGATTAACTTTTATTAATAGTCATCATTTAGTAGGCTTTCGTTTTAACTTTCTCATGATATTTGTACGCATTTTTTAATTTTATTAAATTGATGAGTGAGAAGATATAAGTTGCAGTAGTAATTAGAAAAATTCAAGAAAAAGTGAGGCATTCCTCTTCCTTTGGTGTTTCTAATAAGTTTATTAGTTAAAGTTAATAGCTCTTTCTTGGAGTATCATCATTAGAAAATAATATATATTATTGCATGGAATACTTCATTCAATTTCAGGGATAGAGGTAAGGATATCGAAGACGCACCATGAATCGTAGGAGGAAAACTGCCAAGCGTAAAGTCGTCAAAGTCGATGGACTCTATACCATACTTCCCAATGTATTGGTCGAATGTGGGTCTCAATGTGATTCTTATTGTGTTGCATATTGCCTGTTCATAAACATCACAAAGGTAATAAAGACAAAATTTACAATGTATTCAAAGAGAAGAATATCACTGGAGGACTACCAATAAAAATGATGCAAGAGGTGAGAAACCTTATTTAAGTAGGGCCACATCTCGAAAATAAACTTGTTCATCCAATCAACCTGCACAAAACATATCATTCATCAATTTTTCTATAGAAAAAATTGATGTTTCATGATACACAATCCTAAAAATTCGTCCATCAACAATATTATACTGCAAATTACTGAACTAACACCGCCATGAAAAGTATTAATTCTAATAATCACTATCTTATATTTTTACTTGCTATTCTCACATAATCATTAGAGTTGTCCCAACTATTTGGGTTCAGCTTTGTGAGTCCTCCTCTATTCATACTTGCTAAGTGCTATATGAGGATTCAGCCTTTGCTCAGACAAACATCTAAGAACATTTAAAAGAAAATCTGCAATTACAAAATACTTCGCTATTGGCCTTTGGAACCAAAATAATGGCTGAAGCTTAAGTCCTTAACATTAAAATTTTTAAGCTCACCGAACCATTCTATACTTGTCATTTCCATGACTATGGGGTAGTACCTAATAAATTATTTCTAAATAAAAAGGGGAACTTTTCCATGACTATGGTGGTACCTATATAAAATTTACTTATAACTTAAAAAGGAAAGATTTTCCTTTACAATATTTTGTAAGTTGTAGTGTTCTAGAAGGATGAAAAATAGAAAATTTCTTCTACCATCTCAATGTTAGTACACCTAATATATACCGCAGGAACTTTTCTCATTAAACAGCTCCAACTACCTCGGCATCATATCTCCACTTCTACTGTCAAGCCGCCTGCAGCCTAACAGCTTTCCCAGAGAACATCATTACCTTTTGCTGTTATATACCCAAGGATGTAACACTGTTTCTATAATGAATACAAGATAATATTCTACAACTTTCCTGTATCTTCTTCTTCCTTACAGGTTTTTCATGAGTTCATTCATGGTATCAGAGCTTTAGCGTCTCTGTCTTTTTCCTTCTTCAACCATGGGAGATCAAAGCTCTTCTATCGCCGCACAGTCGGGCTCTTCAACCCCGGCGACGGCGTCTATTCCGGCAACCGGAGATCTCTGTATCCCAGCTTCTCTCAAGTTTCTAATGACTAATCTCAAACTCATCGTCGCAAACCAACTCACGAGCGACAACTATCCCATCTGGAGGCTTCAAATCTTTCAACTATTCTCAGCAAATGGCTTTGAAGGACACCTCACGGGAAGCGTGCTGAAACCATCCGCTGAAAGCAGCTCAAACGAACTTCGACAGTGGAACATGATAGATCAAAATCTGATATCTGCTCTTCTCTCCACTATTTCACCGTCGATCTTACCCTATCATTTTGACATTAAAGTCGGCCAAAGAGATCTGGAGCACACTTGAGCTTCGTCTTCAACCTACCAATAAATCACGCGTGATACAACTGAAGAATGAGTTGTATCACATACAAATGAAGGATCTCTCAATGATGCAGTACCTAGCGAAGGTGAAGGCGCTGGTAGACAACATCGCTGCTGCGGGCTCATTTCTTGATCCTGAAGAGATTATTCTCCACATCCTTAATGGATTGCCTCCTTCCTACAACTCGTTTAAGACGTCTATTCGAACCAGCCAGCTTCCTATCAACTTAGACGTCTTGTACACACTTCTCTGCAGTGAAGAGATTCACATTGGTACCGACATTCAGCGAGACTCAAATCAGGTCACAGACAATACCGCATTCTATGCCAACCGAACAAATACATCCAGAGGACGCTCTGGATACAGGGGAAGCAGAGGTCGTGGAGCTCCATTCAAGCCAAATTCAGCTCACATCATCCCTACTAATTCAAGCCGACCCATATGTCAAATATGCGGAAAAACGGGACACAATGCCTCCATCTGCTGGCACCGATTTGATTCGGCTTATACCAGTCCAACAGCTTCTACATCGCGAGCTCTGCTTGCAAATCAGCAACCAACATCACTCAATGAATGGGTACTTGATTCTGGAGCTTCAACGCATCTTACGCCTGACGCCTCACACATACAGCAACTCGTTCCTTACACAGGTTCAGAGTCCGTTTCAATAGCAAATGGCAGTTCTCTTCCCATTCACAACTCTGGACAAGGGCTTCTTCCTCTCCCTGACTCTAATCGTAAGCTCTATCTTAAAAATCTTCTTCATGTTCCTCTTCTAACTCATAATCTTCTTTCAATCCACAAACTAACAACTGACAATAACTGCTCCATCTCTTTCGATTCACATGGCTTTCTTATCAAGGATCTTCAGGACAACCGAATCCTCATCCGTGGTCGATGTCGTAACGGACTCTACTCTGTCACTCCGCCATCCGCTCTTCACACAACCACCTCATCCAACGACCACTGGCATTCCCGCTTGGGACACCCGAATGCCAGAATTCAGCAACTTCTATCTAGGACTTTTCCTTCAATATGTACTTCTTTAGAATCGTTTGTGTGCAAATCATGTAATGTGGCCAAAAGTCACAAGTTGCCTTTCTCTTTGTCTTCAACTCGTGTACCCAAACCGTTTATGCTAATACACACCGATGTTTGGGGACCTGCTCCCATATCATCTTTAAATGGCTTTCGCTACTATGTCTTATTTACTGATGATTACTCACGCTTCTCCTGGCTCTTTCTTATGCATACCAAAGATGAAACTCTATCTAAATTTGAACAGCTACACAAACTAATAAATAACACATTTAATTCCAAAATAACAACCCTTCGCTCAGATGGCGGAGGCGAATACACTAGCCATGCCTTCAGTGCGTATCTCACCAAACATGGTATAACTCATCAATTCAGTTGCCCTTATACTCCTGAACAAAATGGTGTTGCTGAAAGGAAACACCGTCATCTACTTGACACCACGAGAGCTCTCCTTCATGAGGCTCATTTGCCCCACAATCTGTGGGCCGAAGCTCTTCTAACTTCCAATTATTTAATCAACCGACTATCCACTAAAGTATGCCATAATCATTCTCCTTACTATCTTCTTCATCAGCGTCAACCCACCTATAATCATCTACGCACTTTCGGTTGTCTCTGCTTTCCATGGCTCAAGCCAATTACATCCACTAAACTTCATCCTCGCTCCACCGAATGTGTCTTCGTTGGCTACTCCACGGCACACAAAGGGTACCGATGTTTCAATCCCATTACAAATCAAATTCACATTTCAAGACATGTTGTGTTCTATGAGAATATATTTCCCTTCCACAAACCAACTATCAACATCACTCCATCCACAGACTCCTCCACCACATTCCCGTTCCTTCTTCTACCCACCTCAACAATCACCCACACATCTCAACCTCCTATCTCACCCACCCAAACCGATCCTCCACCAAGTATTCCTTCTTCCTCTACTAACTCCTTCATCAACCCAAACTCGGTCCCTGCCACCACACCCGAACCTTCCATCACCAAGTCTCCACCTCTTCAACCATCCACTCACCCAATGCAAACCCGTCTCAAGTCTGGTATTCACCGTCCCAAACCCATATTCAATCTATTAACATCACTCAAAACTGATGTCACCCCCACCACACATCATCAAGCCCTCCGACTACCTCAATGGAGAGCTGCCATGTCTGAAGAATTTCGGGCTCTACAATCTCAGGGAACTTGGTCCTTGGTGTCACCTCCTCCTCATTGCAAAGTTCTTGGTTGTCGATGGACATTCAGGACAAAATATAACGCTCACGGTCAGGTACAGCGATACAAGGCCCGTTTGGTTGCTCAAGGCTTCAACCAAGAACTTGGCGTCAACTACCATGAGACCTTCAGTCCCGTGGCTAAAATGCCCACTATTCGAGTCCTGCTTCTTATTGCTCATTACCGTGGTTGGCCAACATTGCAATTTGACATCTCAAATGCCTTTCTCCACGGCGACCTTCATGACGAAGTCTACATGCTTCAACCTCCGGGATTCATTGACCGTGAGCACCCTGCTATGGTTTGCAAGCTCCACAAGGCCATATATGGTCTAAAACAAGCCCCGCGAGAGTGGTACAACAAGTTCACGACGGTTCTGTGTTCATTTGGCTTCAGCTTCAGCAAAGCTGATCCGTCACTTCTCACTTATCTCAAAGGTGACGTTCAAATCTACGCTCTCATTTACGTCGATGATCTTCTTATTACTGGCAGCCATGCCAGTATTATACAGCAGCTCCAGCAACTCTTACACAAGCACTTCTCCCTCAAACAACTGGGACAAGTTTCCACCTTTCTCGGTATTAAGTCACCCGCACCCCGATCGGAGTTTTTCTTCATCAATCTGCCTATGCTACAGAACTGGTTCATGCTGCCAATCTAGAACACAGCAAACCCGTCAACACACCCATGAGTCTAAAGCCATCAACCACTGCAGATTCCAATCTACCTTATCCCGATCCTCAGCAATTTCGACGTCTTGCAGGCTCTCTTAACTATCTTACCATTACGAGACCAGACATCGCATATGCTGCTAACCAAGTCTGTCAACGGATGCATGATCCGACCAATGCAGACTTCATGCCCTTGAAGCGTCTGCTGCGCTACATTCATGGCACAATTCATTATGGTCTCCCACTTACCAATGCCGATCTAATGCTTCGATCCTACTCAGATGCTGACTGGGCCGGCGACACCACTGATCGGAAATCGACTACGGGCTTCTGTACGTTTCTTGGCACAACCCCCATCTCATGGTGCGTCAAGAAACAGACAACCGTCTCAAAATCCTCAACAGAGGCGGAATACAGGTCTCTCTCGTCGGCTACATCTGATGTCATTTGGCTAAGACGTCTCCTATCAGATTTTCACTTACCTCCTACAGTGCCTACCCCTCTATATTGCGACAATACCTCTGCAATGGCAATCGCTCACAATCCTGTTTTTCACGCTCGCACCAAACACATTGAAATTGATTATCAATTCATCCGAAATCACATCAATAGTGGTGCTATCACCCTTCATCATGTTCACTCAGAGGATCAACCAGCTGATCTCTTCACTAAGCCGTTATCTCACTCAAGATTTCAAGCACTTCGCGACAAATTAAGCATTCAGCCCATCAATGCTCAATTTGAGGGGGGATGTTAGTACACCTAATATATACCGTAGGAACTTTTCTCATTAAATAGCTCCAACTACCTCGGCATCATATCTCCACTTCTACTGTCAAGCCGCCTGCAGCCTAACGGCTTTCCCAGAGAACATCATTACCTTTTGCTGTTATATACCCAAAGATGTAACACTGTTTCTATAATGAATACAAGATAATATTCTACAACTTTCCTGTATCTTCTTCTTCCTTACAGGTTTTTCATGAGTTCGTTCACTCAATACTTTAGAAACAAAAATACTTCAAAATTTTCATTGAAGGACTAAGAGATACAACCTATTACACAGCTGTTTACATCATAAAATCTATACAAGGATATGATTTCCCAGAAGAAATGTAAATTGGTGCCACTTCATTACAATAAACAGATCAATCCACATCATATCCTCTATAGGCAAAGGAAAAAAATAATAAATATACAGTCTAATCATAGGTAAATTTTTTCCAGAAACACAATCCAAAAAAAGCATGATAAAACAGTTTTTTTAATCATTTTCTATAACAATTTCATTATAGGCAAATCATAATCTTATAAATTTTGTCTTGAAACACAATCCAGAAAGCAAAAATTATTTTATTTTCCTCATTTTATTCCTTTTTTTTTTTTTTTTGAGGGGGCATTAGTTTGTTAGAAGTTCCCATGGTCAAAGCAACGATCACCAACCACAAAAAGAAAACATTCATAGAATTGTACCATATTCATAAAAAAGGCTAGACAAAAGCCTCCAGGTGTTTGAAGATTAGCATAAAAGGTAAAGTATCACATAAGTAGAACAAATAAAAGAGGAGAAGTTACTCTGTCATAGTCAGGATGCTTCAACCAAGCCGGAATCTCAGGTAGGACTTTATGCAAGCTCTTTGAGTCCAGGTCAATCAGAGGTCTAACAATGGGTTCCTGCCATACATACAAAGAGACAAAGTTTATATAGCAGCACTTTCATCATCCACAAAATGCAAATTGCATGAAATATCACTATTATATAATTTGATCAGCAAATTTATATAAAATGAAGAAATTAGATGTAGACAAAGAGATACTTCAAAGAAGTTTACTTTTCCAAGCAAAATTCCTCATCTATTAAAAAATACTTCAAAAAGTTTACTTCTCCAACCAAATTTCCTATTCTATTCAAAAATGCAATTTCAAAACTACTTTGGACATCTAAAGAAACAGAAGAAAATATTTTCTTCTCCTCGCAAAACCATGGCAAGACAAAAAAAAATGCAGTCTCTTATCATAAGTTCAAATGTCCATGAATATAGATGATAGTAGATAGGAAGGACACAATCCAGCCAACCCAACATAAATAAACTTCTTCATAGCCCACAAAATCAGCTCAATCCAGAACTCGAAAGCCAATTTTTATTCTCCCAAACATAAGAATGTCAAAATCATATGCACCGCATTCAAATTAAACCCCATATTAAAAAAATTTAAAAAAAAAACACACCAAAATCACCAAAAGCTCAATTTAGCTCCATAGACAGTTCCAAGCAAGCAGCAACACAAATACATTCACTAAATCAAAACCCAAAACCAAGAACTATGATTTCCTTCACATTCCCCTTCAAAATCTGGTTTTGTAGAGAGACAGAGAGAGAGATAGAGAGAGAGGGGAATAGAGAAACAAGGAAGGGCACCTTCACATCGCTGTGATTGTTGTAGAAGATGAAGAGGATGTATCCGATCAAGAGTCCAATCGGTAATCCAAAGCCAAAGCCAATGACTTCCAACAAAGTACCCACAAAACCCATCAGCTCTAAGCTGCCAATGCATCGAATCGACGATTCGGAGAAGACGGGATCGAACCTAAAAGCAAAGAAAGGAGAAGAAGATGACGGGGTCAGAGTTCAGAAACTAGAGAACAAGCTAGCTATCGATGATAACAACCAAAAACTCTTTTGTTCGGGAGGAAGAAGTATAACAAAACAAATAAATAAAGAAATAAATTCGAAAAGAACCGCCAGCACGAAGAAAAAGTACAGCCATGGGCAGCGAATGCATTTCACCTGAATCACGAAAATGCCATTGGTTTCATCGTTAATAACGAAAGATCATCCCCTGATGGTTGAATTTCTCCTCTGACTCTCTGAGTTATTATTGTTTTTATTTCTCTCTTTTTTACTGATAAGATAGTTAATACTTAATATATATGTTTCACCAACATCATTCACACACATCATCATCTATAAGACTGATGCAAATTATGGACATAAACACCATTGCTCACCAGCTTCAACACTTACCGCCACCAATAACATCGCATACACCATCGCCTATAAGGTTGATACGCAACGTCAAGAACAACGTACTCTTGACATCAATACAAATACTTATATTAGACTTTATTGATATATTATTTCCTCTCCTCAAAGGAGAAGGATTGAACATTCAGCAAATAAACTCCTAAAGACAACTCATGTTACGTGTGGAATATGATTGTGTTAATCAATGGGATTGTTCTGTTATCTTGGACCTCAAGTTTTTCATGCTCGCTGTGGGGTGCGTGGGTTTACACCCTGCTTGAGTTCAAGTGCTTTCCACCCTTTTTTTTCTTCGTACAATGTCCCGGAGCTACATACCTGAGAGCCCCAACATTGTGTTCCCGAGTGCCCCAGCGTTGAATGACAAAGAGAAGAGCGTCACTGCGGTATAGATACGGTGTTGCAGCAGTGCAAGACAAAGACTTGAGCATCGCAGCATCCCAAACTGATGTCGCAGTATTGCAAAACAGATTAAACGACTTTCTTTCTCTCTTTTTTAAAGGGTTGCGTTCCTTTTGGTTATTTTACTTAGCTTTTTTCTTGTATTTTGAGTGTGTATACATTGCGAAGTGTGCATGTGAGAAGAGAAGCAAAGAGAAAGTGAGATAGAAGAGAGATTTGTACTTCTCCCAATTTTCATAGTGAATTTTTTGATATGGTGTGGCTCCATAGTTTTTTTTTCTCAATTTTAAGTTTTTCCACGTTAAATCTTGATCTCTTTTACTTTTCCGCTACTTTTACTTTCTTGCTTGTTTCTTCATTGTGGTGTATAGTCCTCATCTCTCCAACAACTCCAATGTCATAAGACTCTTCCACATCCTCTAAGGATTTCATTAACTACACCTTAGGTCTATATATTGTTTAAAGAAGGTGATGGAAAGAAGAAGGATTGAGGATCTCTCTCTTATTCTCTATTTGTTGAAAAGTAGAAGTGTTTCCGTTAATAATAAGGTTATATTTATAATTTCTCAAGAAATAAAGCAACATATACATTTCTATAAATTTGGGCATTATGTGACATATAAAGTCAATTTTTTTTTTTAATCTATTTAAATCACGAGGCATTTACATACATATCACTTTATGTAATGTTATTTACATATATAACACCTAAAATATTAATATTATATGCCTACTACTCATAAAACAATTATGAATGCATGGTATGAAATATTAAAGTTTAGAGAGTGGTATATGAGTGATAATAATGAAATATATGAGTGATATATTTGATATTAAAATTTTATATGAATGGTAGGAATATAATATCAAAATTTTAGGTGTTAGATATATAAATAATTAAATAGCATGAAATAAAGTGGTATGCATGTAAATCCCCCAATCACTTTAGATCTAATTACAAAAAAAAAAAAATCATTTTTATCATATAAATTAATTCAAAATTCAACGATAGATATTTTTTTGTTCTTCTCATAAAAAAACATAAAATAATAATTTATTGATTATTTTCCCCCCAAAAAAAAATTATTGCTTTATAGTTTTTAGTTGCGTAATCGTGCATACAGCTGAAGGCATCGTATCAATTTCATAAATGAACTAATTTGACAAAACTATTTTATTTCATAAATTACAACATATTCACAGCATTATCAAAGTTTTGGTAAACTATAAGAGAGCTTTTCAAACATCGGAAGGTTTGATATTCTTACCCAATTTTCAACATAATATATTCTCCAAAAAAAAAAAAAATTTAAGAAAATATGTTATCATTTGACATAAAAAAATATGATATATGACAAAGAATATATTCAAAATAAATTTAATATAAAATATATTCTCACCCGATTTTCATCATAATATGCTCCAAAAAAAAATTAAGAAAATATGTTATTATATCACATAAAGATATAAAAAATATATATATCACATAAAAATATAATGATATATGGCATAAAATATATATTATATATTTTAAAATTTTGATATAAACTTTGAAAAAAATATCCTGATAAATTTTTATTTTGAGCGTGAAATTATCATATATATTTAGAGGATTTTAGTTTATTTCACTTTTTATGACAAGTATTTTATCATAAAATTATATTGAATATTATTATTATTTTTATATTATCTAAAAATATAAATCACAATATCATATAAATATTAAATTTTAAATTCTCAGATTGTGTTATTTGAAACAGTCCTAATGGGAACTTAATGAGATATTGCCTTTCCCAAATACTAATCTCCCTCAACAGCTGAAAGGTTTAGTTAGATTGGACAAATTGGGTATGCCTTATATTCGTTCCTTTTAGTCATATATCCGGCTAATCATTTTGTTTTTATTTTTCTATTACTATTGGATGTTTTTGCTGCCTGGTGCTGATTTTATTGTCGCTGGAAGTGTTTGTCTCTATCAGTTCAGGTGGATTTGCTGGAGGTTTTGTCTGGGATGGAAGTTTACATCTCGGATTTATCTTTCTTTTTACCGTTCTCTGTTTTTTCCCTGTTTTGTTTTCTGCTTCTATTTTTGCAGGTTGCTTCCACCTTGAGGAAGTTTTTGCCAGAAAGACGGGTGTAACTGCTTATCTGTTGATCTTTCTTATTTTTTTGGCGTTCTCTGATCGCCTTAGAATGTTGCTAGGTTTTATTGTATTTTGCTTAGATAGGGTTTTTTCGGCCTTTAGTTTTTGTTTCCTTTTTGAATGATTGTAGCTCCTTGAGCATTAGTTGGCTGAAAATCTCTTTAAGGAGTTGTAATTTGTTTTTATATCAACGCGTAGGCCCCTTTTGTGGGTTTCCCCTAAAAAAAAAAAGTTTGAAAATACTTTACAATTTTAATATTTCCTAATTTAAATAATTTGAATAAAATTTTTAAAGTACACACACAACACAAAAGCAAATATATTGTCAACATATAGGGTAAAAATGATGAAAATAAAGGAAATTATATAGTGAAAAATATCTTTTAATAATAAAATAATAGATATATATTGCTAAGAACATTTGTATATAATAATATAAAAAAATCTCCCATTCAGGGAACAATAAGTGCAGTTGTTGTTTGATCCAATTTTGTTCTTGGGTGACACCTGATTTTAATAACAGTTAAGCTCTAGGAAAAACTTGAGAACTTATATGAGAATATTGGGGAAAAAAGAGAGAAAAAATCTGAATGAAGGAATCCACTAGCTCAAGTATTTATATATAGTTCAAGTATCAAAGGAAGTTAAAATTGTTTAAAGGCTTCAATAGGCAAGTATGCTTACAAGTACTGAGTTGAGAGGGTTGTAGCTTACTAATGTCTAGACGTCCTTGGCAACATGTGGTAGATCTCCAAATTGAGTAGGAGTAGGAGGCGAGTGCATCACAGGGGTTACGAGCTCAGTGGTCAGGTGAAGTACTAGGAAGGGCAACTTGGAACCCTCTTGGTTAGATGCTTTCGTATAGCTAAGATAACAAGCATAATTGGTGATGCTCCATCACATATAATGGTGAGTGGCTATCCTTTGATGTAGTGTGTGAGTGATGAATAGAGTAATATGTGGGTCCCTTGACTGACCTAGTGAAGTGTGACTCCCCTCAAGGTGCCTTGTCGAGTTGGGTTGTGGTAGTCCTTTAGCGAGTTCCCTTGTGGACCCACGAGACACGAGCCCACTTGATAAGACATGTAACTATCTCTTGAATACCAGAAAAGACATATGCGAGGATACAATAACACAAAATCACTAGCATACCCTAATGCCATCTTCAAACTCAGACCATGCGGGAGGAGGCAAAGCTCCCTCCTATTGCTTACACTATCATACAATACTCTGAAAATTTTTTGTAAGTTATAACATGTCAGCTTTTTAAATACATGTCAATTTTAAATGGGGTTTTCATAGACATACAAAATTCATACTAATTTCCAAAAAATCATTATATCTATCAAAGATCATGCATTCTTTTTCACATCAACTTTGATATTATTTATTTATTGTTCATTTATTTTCCTTGATTTTTGCTTGTTTGTTCATCTCTGTGTGCTAAGAATAAAATCTCCACCAAATCAATCATTCAAGATTGCACAATGATTGCCTAGCTTGAAACTCTTATCATCAGGAATCTCTCTCTCTCTCTCTCTCTCTCTCTCTCTCTCTCTCTCTCTCTCTCTCTGTTGCCTAGCTTGAAACCCTTGCCATCATGCAGCATGTACACAGCGACAAATACAATCCATATCCTAATATAAAAAACATCTATATTAAAACTAATCAAAGATCTAATAAAGCAAATTAGCTTTTAGTACAGCATCTGAAACTGCTCTTAATTAATTATCTGTGTTCTCTAAGCCTAAGGGAGGGAAGATATGTCTTTCTCTTGAACGGTGTAACCTTTGTTAAAAAGTTTGGACTCCTTAAACTTTTAATTCCTATGACTTCACCATATTTATTTATTGAATTCTGATTAAAAGAAATCCAGCTTAGCACATGACAAATGATTGCAACGTTGCTTATTAGATGGCATTTCTCCCTTTTACGAGTGAAGACAGCAACCTTTCCCTGTTCATTTATAAGAATAATTGCTATTAGGCCGGTGATAACCTAAGCCATTGTGTGGTCAACATCAGCACATGAGCCATCACATTGGTGTGTGTTGCAGGACGAAGCTTCGGCTTCATTCCGGACGGTTTTCTTACTACTTTTTAAAGTAACTTACTAGTAAATAAATATTTAGTTCAAGACATTTTTTACTAGAAAGCTACTTTAAAAAGCAACAAGAAAGTTGTTTCAAACGAAGCCATTATTTTGGACGAGTTTCTTATTGCTTCTTAAAGTAGTTTTCTAGTTCAAAAAATTTGTTTTTTTACCCTAAAATTGCTTTAAGAAGCAGTAAGAAAGTCATCCCGAATAAAACCTAATTTTTTTTTTAGCAAAAGCATTAAAGCATTAGAATTCTCAAATTTTAGTTTTAATCACTAGACTATTAATTTATTGGTAAAAATAATTGGAAAGTAGTTTTCTTACAATATTTAATAATTAGATGATATATAAGTAAATACTTATTTTTATGGCATTTTTGTAAATATCTCGAAAATATGATATGGACCTAATATAAATGTTATTAACATATGATATAAATTAAAGAAGAATAAAAAAATAAACAGATTTAAAAAGAAAAAGAAGGCATATTTATCTGGATTTTTGCTTTTTTCTCTCTCCAGCTGTGCGCTCTTGGCATTTATATCATAATCATAAAATATTTAAATAAAATACTATATTCCATTTGTCTTGTTAATATTTTTTATTTTATTTTATTTAGCACTGAGAGAAGGATAAAAAGGAAGACAGATACTCCTTTTCAGGATTTTATATTTTGTAATTATTGCTGAATAAATTCAACTCCAACTCTCAAGTTTCTAATGTAATATATGATTAGCTCTACTAAAATGCTATTAACATAAAAGCTTTAGAGCCCCATCTCTTATATTTTTTAAACAAGATAGAAAGAATTGAATATGCTAAAAAGGTGGAAGATGCTGATGGAATTTGTCCATAGTGCTATCATTATCAGCCCCACTATGATCTCAGATGAACATTTTAAATTTATGTATTATCATTAATCTATATTAAAAGACTTATTAAATATTATTTTTATGCATTGCCTTAGCCAGTTTTTTATCGAAAATTTATATGCATGAATTGATATAAAGTAACGAATCAATTAACAAGTTAAATTAAAGGAGTTACATACTCACTATATTCAAGCTTTATTACTTACGTAATAAGTAAAAAATAATATTTACATGAACATCATTAAAATTTTAATAATATATAACAAAGAATATTTTCATTGACTTTATTACTTTTACTTAATGGATTTTGAGTCATAAAGCTACTTGAGGACTACTGAATGGAAGCATATTTAATAGGGGTGTCAATTTTGGGTAACGGTCGGGTTCGGGTCGAATCCGGAGCTAACCCGGGTTCAAACGGGTCGACCCTAACCTGACCCGGATATGTAAACGGGTCAGAAACTAAGACCCGGACCCGACCCGTCGGGTTGGCAGGTTGATCCAATCTGACACGGTAATGCATCTAGCGGAGGCGGGCTGCGCAGACGCTTACATGTGCAGGCTGCACGGACGCGGATGTGTGAGAGCTACGCGGACATTAACGTGTGAAAGCGAGCGGTGGGCCGTGAGTTGGCAACAGCACAGCGGGTGAGGGGGAAGCAGAGGGGTGTATGCGTGGGTGGCAGCTGACAGGCGGGCATGCAGGGGCAGCTCGGGCAGCTGCAGGTAGTTCAATTTAAATGGGTTTTTGAGTTGACCCGACAACCCATTGGATCAACTCGAACCCGACCCTTTTAAACGGGTCAAATCCGAGAATCCAAACCCGATCTATTTTAAAATCGGGTCAGGTCCAACCCAAATTTTCAGGGTCAGATTCAAGTCAGATTTTTGTGTCGTGTCAAATATTGACACTCCTAATATTTAACAATGCACACAATGGTTGTGAGATTCAATTGATAAGGAAGAGATTGGTGCTTGGGATAGAGCAACTAAGGAGGAGTAAGGGCATATTGGGAAAAGGGGCGGAACCGGCTTTAACTTTGGTGAGGGGCAAAAATACAACACAAAAATAATTAAATATTAAAAAAATAATATTATATCTCTATATATTACGAAAAGTTTTTAAAAAAAATTAAGCAAGAAAAATTAAGAAAAAATGTGTAATTAAACTGTTATTAAAAGCATGAAAGAGAATATTATAACTAAATGTGAAGAAATATATAGATATTTTAGGACAAGTTAGGACAAAAGAGGACAAAAGAATTTTTTAGGGGGGGCAAAAAAAAAATTTAAGGAGGGGCAAAAAATTTTTTTACTCTCTTATAATTTTTTTTTAAAATGTTTACTCCTATAAAAAAAAAAATTTTTTTTTTGAGAGGGGGCAATTGCCCCCCCTAAGCTCTTCATAGTTCCGCCCCTGATGGAGCACATAAGAATATTATGTTTAATTCTTATTTCAAATTTTATCTATAAATAAATTTCAATCATTTGATAAAAAATGAATCATGCTCTTGAAATTTTTACATAATGATGATTGAATATACAATGAGACTTCCATAAAGAAATTTAGGGAGACATTAAAATGGTTAAACAACAATGAAAGAGATAACACTAAGTCATATAATGATATGATTGATAGAATTGTTCATTTTAAGAAGGAATGAGAAAAAGTTTCCACTATGCTTTGAGTTAAAGCATTAACTTTTATTTATAGTTAGAGAAAATAAGAATGTTTGAGATATGATTGTTAATTTTTATTTTATACACCCTTTAGTGCATATCTTAGGAGGATATGACTTGTTGAACAATAAGGGATCTAACATTATACATCCAACTAACCTTATCCACATATAGCCACCCATACACACTATAAGTTGACGTAGTTAGACATACGAGTTTGCCTTATCTATCAGATAAACTCTGTGCTCACTCAAAACTCTTTAAGTGACCTTGACTATTATTGCACTCATCTAGCCAAACTGACTAACTAACCTCATCCACCAAATCGTTAGGATGGTCGAACCCAACCAACTTTAGGCTAAAACTAGGTGGATCACAAGATAACCCAAGCCTTGCGTTGGACCCACTAGGCTCAAGGTTGCACCTTAGGGACCTATGATACATCATATTCAAACTATAATCAAAATTCTAAGTCTCATTATCTATTTGATCAAACATTGTCTCAGGTACCTCTATTCTAGCTTTAGGTTGATATAGACTATACCCTATGATACTTTTGAATAAATATAATCTTTGGTTTATCCAAAGTAACTACAAATTAATTGGAAAGCTTCTATATGTAATAGGAGAACTTAGGAATAGAAAAATCACAGAGCTTAACCGAATTGCTATAATCTAATATATAACAGGAGATATAAGAGTTCTCTAGAGATGTGATCAAATATAATTAAGTACAATTATCTAATTATCGTTATATCTTTTTTACTCAAAATTAGATCCACATGCCAATTTTCATCAACTTCGCATAACCCTGACATTCCTAACATAACTTTTTAAACTCATCACAACAAATTACGAGTTTCTTATTTCATATTATGTCATTTGGATTAGAAAATACACCGATTACTTTTAAGAAACTATGAGCACACTCCTTTAGTCATATTTACATCTTTTGTGCTAGTATTTTTTGATGACATATTTGACAAATCCTTTTGCAATCATGTAACTCATTTGAAAACTATTTAGGATTATCTCAAGCACATAACTTTTTTTTTTTGCTAAACACTCAATATATGTTTTTGTTACTTCCAAACACTAAAAAAAATGAATTATTTCCGCACTTTAAATTAGCATTAGTAGTTTTAACCGCCACAAAATATTTATTGCTGTAGTTTCAAAATCGGTGATTGGTATCCACTGAAAGGCATTTAGCAACAGTTTTACTACTGGAGAAGAACTAAAATATATTAATTTTTGTGGCATTTTAACCGCCACTAATCATCAATTTAACCGCCACTAATCCACATATTATTTCCAATTTAAAAACTAAGAAAGTCTTATAGAATAATAATTTTATAAATTAAATACACACAAAATTCATATAATTTAGAATAATAATTATTAAATATATATTTCATTACAAAATAAAAAAATCTCTTCTTAGTTTTTATCTTTCATATTATTCATCATTCCCACCACCATTATTTATTTAGCTGTTAGGCTGATCGAGCGAGCGTTGAACGCGGGAGAACTTCCAACCTCCGTCTCCATCCGCTCTTTGAGGAAGAACGAACCAAATTCTACGGACCACACCAACTCCACCAGCTCCAGCTCGGTAGGTGCAGGAAGGTGACACCTTTACTATAAATACCGATGCGATCCCACTCTCCTACCTGTCAAGCGTATTGGGATCTCGGTATCGCTCGTTATTGATACCAGGCTTCCTGTTCTTCTCGCGGAAATGGCGTCCGAGGGTATTCTGCTGGGAATGGGGAACCCCCTTCTCGATATCTCTGCGGTCGTCGACGACGAGTTTCTCCAGAAGTAATTTTGGCCTGACTCTCAGATCTCTTAGTTTCTGTCTTTCTTCCGGTGTTCGTGCTGTGACAATCATTCAGTTTGTTTAATAAGCATTGATTTCATGATTTTATTAATGCGCGGGTTAGGAGTTGTGCTATTTTAGGGGTATTCTGATAGTGTTACATTAGATCTGAGCTGATGTGATGCAGATCTTGTTGTTAGGTTTGAGATCTAAGGTGTTTGAACTTAGGATAGATATCGATCTGTGGTAGATTTAGGGCGAGGAATAGTGTTTGGGAAGTTTTAATTGCGTTGTGGGGGTTTGGTTTTGATGATTTCTTAGTTATGTAGCTTCGCGTCTTTGATTTCCGCTCAGTTGAGCATATGGAATATGGCTGAAACTCGTGCATTTATTTATTTGCTTGCTGTGTTTATCGTCTATACTCGTTCGCAAAAGATATGGGTTTTACTGGAGCCATTTAGTCCGATGAAGCTTTACCTTTCCTTTCTCCCTCTCTACTCCTAGATTTATTCTGTTCTTTATTTTGACGAATACTGGTGAAATTGATTCGCTCGCACATGTTTTTCATTCATTTCATTAGGCCTTGTTACATAGATTTTGGTCCGTTTTCTCCATTTCATGTTATGGAAGCTTATGGTCCATCGTTGAGCTGATGTCTTGATTCTTTGCAAACATTTAGGAGCCTTTTGAGATAACTTTTGCCTTTTATTTCTAGTTGTATTTTATATATTTATTTTTTTAAATGTAATAAAACATATAGATATCTTAAAATTTTGTTATTTTTATCTTTATCGAAAATAAAATAAGTTGGTTTAAGCTTAAGCTATGGCTGTGGCGGGGCAGTAGTGGAGGCTAGCTAGGTGATGATTGTAATGGTGGTCACTAGTGGCAGCGATGGTTGGCAATGGCTACTGTCGTTGGTGATAGTTTTTTTTTAAAAGGGGCAATTATACACACACACCATCACAACAACAACATTAAGCCTTTATCTCACTCTGTTGGGTAGACAACAGTTATATATATAACACTTAAAATTTGTATGTATAAAGTTAGTATTCTCTTACATATATCTTTCAAATTCTCACCCAAATATATATAAAAAAAATCGCAATAAAATCCCAACCAACATTTTGTTGAATTGTTACCTGCAGGAAATCAGAAAGCCAAAGAATAGCATAGCAGAAAACAGTAAACAGGGAAGAAGAAGGTTTTCATCTCAACGTGTTCTATTGTTATTATTCCTTGATACATATGTATGTGTGTAGAAGATGAGAGACTAAGACATTTGAGGCTGTGATTAATCAGTTGCTAAGCAACTTGAGGCTGTGATTAATCACTTGCTAAGCAATGATGATTACAGGGGCATCAGGTAGAGTGCATGGTAGTGATACAAGTGGATACATTGGCTTGCTTATATACAGCTTGCTTATCACCTACCCTCAAGCTAACGACATGTTCAATAATTGTTAGCTTGTTGCGTCGTGTAAGAAACCGAGGAATGGATAGAGCTTTAGTGAACAAACTAGCAAGTTGATTAGTTGTGTGCACATGGAAATTTGTAGAACATTGTTCTTAAAACAATTGTGAATAAAATGAAAATCTATCTCAATGTGTTTAATTCTGGCATGAAAAACGGGATTGTTGGCAAGTGTCATGGCGGAGATATTGTAACAAAACAAATCAGTTGGTTTAGAAACATCAACTTGATATTCTTGGAGTAGGTGATGAAGCCAAATAAGATTGGTTGCTACAGTTGTAAGTGCTCGATAGTCTGCTTATGTGGATTAGTGAGCAACGATCTATGTTTTTTAACTTGCCGAGAAATGATAGTTTTACCTAGAAAAACACAATAATATATGGTGGATTTTCTATCAGTTGGGTCACTAGCCCAATTTGAATCTATGTATGCAGAGAGTTGTAGATCAGCACAAGTAATTGGTAAACCAAAGATAATGTACCTTTAATATAATGAAGGAGTCATTTTAGAACTTTGAGGTCCGCATCAAGTGGTTGAAAAGTGAAATCGCCATGATGCCAGCAACTAAATGAGGAATATCCAACATTATTGCATATTTGGCAGGCTATAGAAGAAGTTTGGTGGAAAGAGCCACGAGCAGAAGAGGTTCGACCACTACTCATCAAGGATAAGAACGTCTACGAGAACTGCAACCTCGGATGCATCCTCGTTGAGCATAGTTGGAAGCAGGGGAATGGCCAACCCACGCAAGGATTTAGCAGCTAGATTGAGTTCTTCACTACAGAGTAGCACATAAAAATCATCTAAGCTTATTGGATTCAAATTTGTGTGAATAGCTGTCTTGAACGCCTGATAGGAACTAGGCAATCCATTGAGCGTGTAGAGTATGGTTTCTTCAACGGGTAAGGGGGAGCTAATAGATCCACTAGCATCAACTTTTCTCTTAATCTCTAAAAGATATTGCATCATGGATTTATCTTTCATGGAAATGTGATGCAACTCATTTTTTAGTTGAAGAATACGCGAACGATTAGTAGACTACAATCTACGCTCAATTGTTTGCCAAATTCCAAGCAGGAGTTCAATACGTATAGGAGAAATGTTGGAGAGATTGTAGAGTAAAGAATATATGCCAAGTTCTAACCTACAAGTAACCAGGAATAATATTCTTGGTTCAGCTGAATGTCGCCAGAAGCAGTGGAAATCATTTTAGGGGGTTTAGGAGTAGATCCATCAAGATAACCATCAAACCCATTTGCAGTGAAAAATTTCATAAACCGTGACTTCCATAGGGGATAGCTCTCTGTAGTAAGTTGTATATTCAAAACATATTTTAAATTTGTCATGAGGAATTTTAGCTGAGATGGAATGGGTGTATCTGCCATTTTCACCACGGGAGCTGCTTACATCGACGTGGAGGATGTAAGAGAAGACTCCATTGTCAAGGACTGTAGAGAAGCAATCAAAGCTTCAACACGAGCTGTCTGCCGTAGGACATGGAGGCTATTCTGATACGATGTTGAATCGTTACCTATAGGAAATCAGAAAGCAAAAGAATAGCAGAGCAGAAAATAATAAACAGGGAAGAAGCAGGTTTTAATCTCAATGTGTTCTATTGTTATGTTAGACTGGTCCAGCCGGTCCACGCGGGATCGGCCTAGGCACAACGAGGCAGAAGCCTCCGCCTCCCGTTTCAGCCGCACGCCCCGCATGGATCAAACAAAGCAATTTAGGAAGGATTTTTGAGGAATTTGGGAGGGATATTTGAATGTAGGGATTGTTTAGGGATTTCCTTTTGATTTGTATGCATTAAATACTTTGTTTTCCTAGGGTTAGGGCGTCTTGAATTTGGCTGAAATTTGAGATATCTTAGATTTAGGTTTTCTTTGGGCTCTAGCGGCGTCTAGAGATTTGGGAGAGATCGATCCTCCTCTCGAATTGAGGATCAAGTGTATCTTGCTATTTTCCGTGTTCCTTTCATCAAATAATGCAAGTTATCCACGATTTTCATGGTTTTGTGCAGGCTTTTGTGAAGAATTCTCGTTGTTTTCCGAAGATTGATAGGAAATACTTGAGTTCTACAAGTGTTTCCTATCATACTATTCCTTGATACATATGTATGTGTGTAGAAGATGAGAGACTGAGACATTTGTGGTTGTGATTAATCAGTTGCTAAGCATTGGTGATTACAGGGGCATCATGTAGGGTGCGCCTGCCATCATGTAATGAGCACATGTTAGTGGTATAGGTGGATACGTTGGCTTGCTTATGAATAGCTTGCTTATCACATTTTTCACTTTTATCTCAGTGGTTTTATCATGGCACTAGCAAATTCATAGGTTTAATAGTTTAAAAAAATAAATTGTGTTAGTTTTATAAATTGGTATGTTTTGGATGCTATCTATGTGATTGACTTGGGATGTTATGTATGTAATTGCCCTTTTTGATAACACTCAAAGGTGTTTTGAGTTTTTTAAAAAACAAACTGATTTTTTTTTAATAAAAATTAAAAAAATTACACTAAACAAACATCTTTTTTAATATAAAAATAGAAAAGAAAAGTTATTCCAAACATGCCTTTAGTTACTGAATTTAGTAAGAATTTTTATTGAAGCATATCATAAACTTGCTCCTTTTGAAATTTTTAAAAGTGCACTTTAAGAAAGAGAGGTATGTTGAGTTTGGATTCATCTTTTATTTAGGACTTACTGAACCTTTGCAGAATTTACACTGTTTGACCTATATTTTCTTGCGTTTTCCATATTGGTTCAGATACAACATCAAGTTGAATGATGCAATTCTTGCAGAGGAGCACCATTTGCCTATGTAAGCAATATATTTTATCTGTCCGAATAATTACTATTTGAACACAGAAGTTTGGGAAATAGATATACCATTTATTGCCGTTTTTGTTTTCAGGTATGATGAGCTGGCTTCAAAACATAATGTGGAATATATTGCTGGAGGTGATTGCTTTCCTTCGGCATGACCAATTTTCCTTCAGTTTAATGTTGCTCTTACACACTTCTTTTTCTTTGATTCTTTGCAGGCGCAACTCAAAACTCAATTAGGGTTGCACAGGTTTATTAGTAGTTCAAAGTGGTTTATTATAACTTGTCCTAAGTTTATGGTTAAGCTTCTCATTCATTATTTTTAATATGGCAGTGGATGCTTCAAATTCCTGGTGCGACTAGCTATATGGGGTGCATTGGGAAAGACAAGTTTGGGGAGGAAATGAAGAAAAATGTTAAAGAAGCAGGTGTAAATGTGAGTTCTTTTGCTATGTCCATTTTTCTTTTAGTATATATACATGTTGAACCAGCACTGTGATAGTAAGCAAATTATGGTTTTCATATTTAACAATACGTTGAAACAGGCCCATTATTATGAAGATGAAACTGCTCCAACGGGAACTTGTGCTGTCTGTGTTGTTGGTGGTGAGAGGTCAGTATTGGCTCTAGAACTTCAAAATTTACAATTTTTTTTAAAATGCAATAGATATCATCTAGCTCTCCAACCATATGAAATTGCTTATTATCCAATTTTTCTTTTCCTTCTTTGATTAATTTCTATAATGGTATGGTTTTGTCAAAATTAAATTTCTAATTGTTATTGGTGAATTTCCTTGGAGATGGTTTAATAAGTAGGGAACATCTATGATTATTTAAGATTTTTAGCAAATGCTAGCAAGTCATAAGTACAACAACAACAACAATATCAAGTCTTTATACCACTATGTGGGGAAGTCATAAGTAGAAATGAATTATAAAAAAATCAGGTTATTTACATGGCCTCCCTATGGCTTAAAATATTACTTTTAGTTGTATAAACACAATTTATCCACCCTTGTCGAACTCATTAGCCTTATCCAAATATTTGAGGTCATTTTTATGATTTTTGTTCCATAATTTTTTTTTTAAGTTCAAGAAGTTTAGCTTTATTTACAGTAGTCTTTTTATTACTTCCATTGAATAAAACTTTGGTATCATTTTTCCTTCCCCATGCTTATCTTTATAGTTCCATCTTGTTGTCCTTTTTGTTCTCACATCATAGAATTCTATTTTACATACAAACCATTATTGTTTTTTTTTTCCCATTATCATATTTTCAATATTTTTTACTTGTTGGTTAGCACCATCTCTCACATATAATCATTTTTAGCTCTATCTATTTTAGTTTTACCACACATTCATCTTGCCATTCTCCTTTTCTTGCAAGCTTAATGATTCTTTGCATCTAATATTGTGTCAGCTATTTGATATGTTATCACCTACTTTGCATATAATAATGAATATGTTATCACATGCCTCATTTGGACTTATCTTCACGGGCCTTTTTGGATTTTTTATGTAATAAGTGTGTAACTAAGAGTTAATTTATTTGGATGATTCTATCATAAAAAAGTTGTCTTTTATGAGATTCAATATTAATTTGCTTGTTATCTTTGTTATCTTTCCCCTTAGATGTTTAAAACCCTCTCTTAAAAGAAGGGGATGCTTGTATTATGCAGACATTATCAATGATTGATACAAGCAATTGTAAACAAGTCCTACCTCATCTCTCCTTAGTTTTTCCCTCTCATCTATCTCTTTCATTCTCTTGCCCGACCTCTCTCTCTCTCTCTCTCCTTCTCCATGCACATGGAACCAAGGATACAAATATTAATCTTGTTGCATTTGATTCTAGCTAATTAGTTTCAGAGTTGAGTCATTTCATTGTGTGCCTGCCATTTAAATTTCAATTTTCTTTTGCCTTATTCTCTCTGTAGATGCCACCCACCAAATTTTCTTGTATCTCTTGGAAATCACGGCCTCTTTGGTTCTATTTATTGGTTTTAAAATCCTTCCTTGAAAATATGGCATAAGTAATCCAAACAATACAAGCACTTTTAATTTCCTACATGACCTATTTTTTCGCACTTGCAACTTACTGTAGTTAAATAATACGTTTAATTGCCCTTTTTTATTTTCTCACCTAATCACCCCCATTACCTATTATTCTCTTTACTAAATTTGCTCTGCAAAACCTCTCATTTTAAACTTTTTTTTTTTGCTCCTCACCAAGAAACCCTGTCCCAAGTCCTGGATGAAAAAAGTGGAGGGTTGCGTTAGGTAGTCGACAGCCAGCGTAAAACTTGTCGAATAATAATGACATGATGACCTTTAATAGGACACAATGGAGAAAAATGATTCATATAGCCGACCCCACGTAGTGGGATAAAGGCTTGATGTTGTTGTTGTTGTTGTTGTTGCTCCTCACTAAGCAAACCAAGAATTTAAGCCAAAGCATCCCTCCAGCTGGCCATATCTGCTTATTCCTTCTTAAATTAGCTCTACAAATCCTCTCGTCCTAAATCATAATTTAAACCTTCTTAATAATTCTCTAATTGCCTAATTAACCCTCCTGTGCATGCCTAAAAAATTTTCTCGTAGAAATTTATCCCCATACCCAAGTTCCAACCAAAAAACAATTTTGAAAATATTTTCCCTCTTACATACTTGATTTGATGTTCTTATGGGCTTATATTATCATAATAGTGTGCAACACGGTTATTTTGATAATTAGTTTAACCTTTGAAAAAATTATAAATCCAATTAGTCACATAAATTTCATGGTTAGGGCTTGATTCTTATGATGATTATTCTTAGTGACCGATAAGAGGTACCATACTTTTCAGATATCTACTATGATGCCTATGATCTCTCCCATCCTTTATATTATCATTTGATCACATTCTTATTCGATTCATTTGTTTTATTTTTATTAATAATTTTAAGATGTGCTACCTCATTTGATGGTTTATTTTTATGATTTTTTTTTTTAATTTTGTTGAGCAGATCCCTTATTGCCAACTTGTCAGCAGCAAACTGCTACAAATCAGATCATCTAAAGAGACCAGAAAATTGGAAATTAGGTGCAACTCGAGTCTCAATCCTTAACCTATTTTTTATGAACTTTTTGTAAGATATTGAATCTGACAGACAATTTTTTTCTCTTTGAGCTTTTACTCTTTTTTGTATATATATTTAACTACAATTTTTTGTCCAATCCTATATTTTGCCTGAATTGTCTTTTCAAATTATCTAATAAGTAGTAATTGATTGAACTATTGTTTCCACAGTTGAGAAAGCACAGTACATCTATATTGCTGGATTTTTCCTTACGGTTTCTCCCGAATCCATACTCCTTGTTGCTGAGCATGCTGCTGCAAATTACAAGGCAAGGGGTTCAGGTTTTGTAAATCATACTTCTGATTCTGCCTGCCATCACCCATTCCAGCTGAATGCTATTCTTCTTGTAGGTGTTTTTGATGAATCTTTCAGCTCCTTTTATTTGTGAGTTTTTCCGGGATGCACAGGACAAAGTTTTTCCGTGAGTGCCTCTCTCTTTCATTCCAATTTACAAGACATAATAAAAGGCTCTGTTTGGTTTGGCATTTACTGAATTAATTCATTGAAGAATTTGTGCAGTAATTTCTTGGAATGCTTGTGATAGGAAACACTTAAAAATTTCAAGTAAATCCTATCAATTTCGGAAAAAAACAGCGAAAAAACTCTTCCAAACTCCAATGAAAAACAATAGTTTTTATTGCAATAATCAAAGATACAATAGGAAAATATCAAGATATAGTCGATCCTCAATTCGAGAGGAGGATCTATCCCTCCCAAATCTCTAGACGCCGCTAGAGCCCAAAAGAAATCTAAGAGATCTCAAATTTTAGCCAAATTCAAGATGCTTTAAACCTAGGAAAACAAACTATTTAATGCATACAATCCAAAAGGAAATCCCCAAACAGTCCCTACATTCAAATTTCCCTCCTAAGTCCCACAAAAATCCTTCCTAACTCGCTCCGTTGGCTTTGGCGGCTCTGTCGTGCATACAAGAGAGGCGGAACGCTTCCGCCTCTGTTCCTCCTAAGCCGGTCCCGGACCGGTCTAACAGTTTGCACCTCTTTTTGTCTCATCTTCTTCTTTTACCATGCAGTTAGTAAAAATTCAAAAACCCGGTAGGTTGGTTTTCATAGATCTGATCCTCTGCAGAACTATGTAGGGTTGTCTTGCATTAGCAGGATAATCTAGCTAATAGCTTGCGTTTGTTATTGATAGCATTACCACTTTATTTCAAGGATTGAAACAGTTATTGACATATCGTAGTTCATATCCTGATCCAATCCATGAAAATCATCGGAAATTTAAAAAATTATCACCATTTCATCATCATTATTAGCCTAATCATTACCATCTATATCGAGCTTTTTGAGTCCTCTTTCATTGTATTTATGTTCTTGTAATCAGATACGTTGACTATATCTTTGGAAATGAGACTGAAGCCAGAACATTTTCTAGAGTTCGTGGGTGGGAGGTAATGAAATTGTATACTCTCTATTCTTTGCTGATTTTCTTATAAAATGTGTATGACCGTTGAGTCAAATTTAAAATACAGACCGACAATGTTGAGGAGATTGCTCTTAAGATTTCAGCATTGCCAAAGGCATCTGGCACTCACAAGAGGATAGCTGTGATCACTCAGGGCAGTGATCCAGTTGTTGTGGCCGAGGATGGAAAGGTATATATACTATTACATTATACTAATAATTAATAACTAAATTTAACATTTGTAGATTTTTCTCTGATTATGTTTGAATTGTTGATCATTTCTCATGTTCTTTCCTTTGATGATGGCATCAGGTGAGATTGTTCCCTGTGATCTTGTTGCCCAAGGAGAAGTTGGTCGATACAAATGGTGCAGGTAAGTTCTGTTGGTTTTAGTAATTTGGGAGGAGTAAAAAGAGTAGAAAGTTGAGGCAATTTTAATTACAGAGAAAAAGATTTAAACTGTTCCTGAACTATATATGGGTGGCACACCATTTAGGTTTGATTTGAGATGACTTTTTTATTGCTTGAAATAACTTTCTAGGAATTTTTTTTTTAATTTTTTTATTAAAAAACTGCTTTAAGAAGCATGAAAAAAGCTGCCCTAAATGAAGTCTTAGGCTTCGTTTGGGGCAGCTTTCTTACCGCTTCTTAAAACAATTTTCTAGTATAAATTTTTTATTTTTGTACTAAAAATTTATTTTAAGAAGCAATAAAAAAGCCATTCCAAACGAAGCCTTAATGTGTACCTTTTAGTTTCTTGACATCTAAAATATTCTCTTGAATTTGGATTATTTTGGATTATATTTTAGGAGTCTACTAAATTGAATGTATTGGATATTTGGGACTATTCATGGCACATCATTTAGGTTCTGCTTACTGCTTAAAATAGCTTTCTAGTAAAAAAAATTAATGTTTATATTAAAAAATTGCTTTAAGCAGCAATAATAAAGCCATCCTAAACAAAGCCTTAATATATACATTTTAGTTTCTTGACATCTCAAACATAATCTTAAAATATTCTCTTGAATTCTTGAATTTGATTCAAAATAATCCAACACTAATTGAATGTATTGGATATTTGGGACTAAAATAACATCATTTAAATAGTCTAGTTTAGGAATTTCCAGTATTGTTTCTCAGCATTGTGGAGTGCACTCTTCTGCAGGTGATGCATTTGTTGGAGGATTCCTATCACAGATGGTCAAGCAGAAGAGCATAGATGACTGCATAAGGGCTGGTTCCTATGCTGCCAATGTTATTATTCAAAGGTCAGGCTGCACTTACCCTGAGAAACCAGACTTCAAATGAAAGAAAGACATAAGCTTCGTTTGGGACAGCTTTCATTATACTTCTTAAAGCAGCTTTCTACTACAAATTCTTTTAATTTTGTACTAGAAAGCTGCTTTAAGAAGCAGAAAGAAAGCCGTCCCAAACAAAGCCATAGATTGGCATAAAGATTTCTTATTCTCGGTTAGTACCCATATTCTAAGTTAAGATTGGCACTCCATGCATTTAGAGATTTTATCTGATTAGCTTTGTGAGGTGAGACTCTCACTTATTCACTATAATCGGCTATTTTATTTTAAAATAAGATCTTCAGGCTGATGCCTGGTGAGAAGCTTGTAACACTAACATTTTTCTATCCAGTGGCTTAAAGGGAATGCTTGTTTTGAAAATTTTTATGCTTTCTTCACTTAGAGTTGAAATTTGTATAGAATTTTTGGAAGCTTTATTCACTTCCATTGTTGTTGATATGTGAGCAGTTTGTTTCATTGCTCTCAGCTCTTAAGTTGTTGATGAGATAGAGAGTAACCTGTCCATATACTTTAAGAGTGCTCTTGCAATTAACCTCCCTTATAGAATGAAGAGAAAACAATTCTTAGCCAATCAAGAAAAGTTGAAGGGTCCAAATTAGGGGTGAAAATGAGTCGAGTTTGAGTTAGAGCCAAATCCCGAGCTCAAACTCGAGTCGAGCTCGAGTTTGTCTCGTCCCACTGAAGACGAGCTCGTCGAGCATCTTAATTCCACGATTCAAACTCTGATTTCACATCCGAGGCTCCCCTTTCTATATCTGAGCCCCTCCCCGCAATTCACCTTCAGCTTTAGGCTTTCACGTTCGAGCCCGACCCTGTGATTCATCCTTACACTTCAACCTTATGCGATCCGATTATGAACTCGAGTCACTCAATGAGTAATAGAGCAAAGTATTTTGTGGATGAAACTCTAGCTCGATAATCCAACGTGGTTAAAATTCTGCTAGGGCTCAAAACTCGATAAGCTCTACTTGCGAGTTCGTGAACGAGTTGAGCTCAAGTCAGCTTGACTCGCTTGCACCCTTATTCCAAAATGAAAGCCTGGAAGCCAAATAAATTGCATTCTTGTTGCCAATAGCATCCAATTTCTCCAGCAAATGGGACTTTTAATAGGCTAAGAAGCTGCATTGCTGGGCTATCGAACTCAAAAAAATAATTTAGTCCAGTAATCTGCTTAAGCTTTTAAATCACAATCTACCACAAAGACTTGAACCTGAAGGGATTAGTTGTGATGTGGACTATTAGTTACAAATTATTTTGGAGAAATCAGAGGCCCAATCCCTTTCCAAGACTTAAAAGTTCAGACTTTCTCAAAGGAATTGCAAACTTTTCTTCTCATTTCAAAAAGTCTTGTGTTTTTATTATTTTTTAAAGAAATTTTATATAAAAAAATAAAAAAAAAAACTGTCCCAAATAAAATTTAAGTAATTTAAAATCACTGTCTATTTGAAAACCGCAGGGAATCTTGAATTTCAGAGGAAGGATTTGACTATTGGGTTCCACCTATGGGGTCTATTGGATGGATTGATTAAAATGAGAAGAATATTATTTAATTATTTAAATAATAGATGTGAGTGTGATTTTAACTTCAATTTTTTTATAGATTTGGTAGCTTCATTATAATAATCCATATGGAAATTTCTTCATGAATAAGGAGACAAACATTAATAGTCTTGATGTCATTAAAGTAAAAATAAAAATAAAAAATTTACGATCAGGCAATATATATACATATATTACATATATTGCTCTTGATATAAATATTATTTATGATTATGATAATAATTGGTTGTTAAGTGAAGTTTATCAACTGAATTTTATAAGATTTTGCAACAACATTGCAATTGATGAGAGTAATTAGTTATAAAACCCTTAAAATATTCAAATTAAGAGCAACTATCATGATAACACCACCCACATAATCTCCCTCATACATCAACAACACTCACTGAGGATTCATTTGGAACAACTTTCTTATTGCTTTATGAAATAGTTTGTTAGTACAACTTTTTTTTTTTTTTTTGAATTTGAACTTTTTGTATTAAAAATTTGTTTCATAAATACTACAAGAAAAATATGATATTATCGTCGGACTTTTCGGCGACAACATATACGACGGAAAATGCGGGGGCCTTACTGACGATAAATACGCCAGTACTTTTACGGCGGTAGTTCCGGCATAATTTCCGCTCTTAACTTACCGGCATATATATTGTCGGTGGTTTCGTTGGTATGTAAATTATTCCGACACAAAGTCCTTCGGTGATTACCGGCGGACTCACTGGCGTAAATTGCGCCGGCTTACTTAAACTCGACGAATGTTTTCCGACGTTTTAGCCGCCATTATTTATACCGAAGGATAATATGCCGGAAAATTTGCCAGAAAGGGCCCTATTTCGACAGCTCTGCCATCTTTTTTCTCATTTCTTTCACTCTTCTTGATTCGCTCGCTTGCGTTTGCGAGCTGCCCCGAAAGCCTTCGCGACCGGTTCCTTCTGACGTTTGCCGCCGACCCACCGAGCTTTCTCGCCATCGGCCCTCCGTTTCGTGCGTTACTGGCGCCCCGCCTGTGTGACCTTCCTCCGATAAGAGAACGTACATTCGTGTATGCTTTTTGCTTGAGTTATGGATGTTCTCACTAGACATTTGCACAAGCATGTACCTTGGTTTAGGCTTTTTGCTTTAGTTATGGATGTTCTCACTATACATTTGTAAGAGAATGTACCTTGGTGTATGTTTTTTGCTTGAGTTATGGATGTTCTCACTATACATTTGTAAGAGAATGTACATTGGTGTATGTTTTTTGCTTGAGTTATGGATGTTCTCACTAGACATTTGCAAGAGAATGTACATTGGTGTAGGCTTTTTGCTTTGAGTTATGGATGTTCTCACTAAACATTTGCAAGAGAATGTACTTGCTTTAGTTATGGATGTTCTCACTAGACATTTGCAAGAGAATGTACCTTGGTGTATGATTTTTGCTTTAGTTATGGATGTTCTCACTAGACATTTGCAAGAGAATGTACCTTGGTGTATGATTTTTGCTGATGATATTCTTCTTGTTGATAATAGTAGAGAGGGAGTTGAAGGTAAACTTGAATTATGTATGTCAAACTTAGAGTCTAAAGGTTTTCACATAAAAAGATCTAAACCTTAGAGTTGTAGGCTTTCTGGACATTTGCACTTGTTTATTATTAGATATTTATTGATGATATTCTTCTTATTTTTGTTTATGTTTATATGTATATGTTCAATATTTGGTGATGGTTTTGATTAGAGGTGTATGTTTGAATATATATTGTATTGAAACTTTTATTTGCAGGTTTTTTTTTGTAGAAATCAATTTTATTAGTCAGAATGTTGTATTTTTTGTTTATGCTACAGGTTCCGATGGATTATCCATTGAAAACTTTCTCGTCAATACAATACAACAAAAATGGGTTGTTTTTTCCAGCGCACTTTTGCACCGAAATTTCCGGCGGAAAATTTCCTAGTTCCTTCCGTCGACAGCTGTTCGACAGCTAAGGGCGGCGGATTATCTGCTTGTACTTTCGGCGTACAATTGCAATAGAAATACCAGCGGATTAAATGATGGAATTCGATAAATGAAGACGATGTATTAGCATCCTCTTTTTTTCGTTGGAATTACGCCGGAAGCACCGTCGGAAATTTTTTCGACGGTAAAATTGAGTCGGTTTATATTTTCCGATGCGCAAATTACCGTTTGATGTGTTTTCGTCGGAAATGCGCCGAAAAATAGAAGTTTTTGGCGTATTTCATATGTTACCAACGTACTCAGTAACATGACATTTTCCTGTAGTTAAAGCAGTAAGAAAGTTGTCTCTAACGAAGCCTAAATTATCACCCGGGTAAACCATAATATTTATAAACTAATCTCATGACACATCAAAACAAACTAAATAAATTACCTAATTTTGAACAAATAAACATGATGCTCACCCCCTCGAACTTCAACTCCCACAACCCTTCAGAACTTTGTCAGTTGCAAGAAGATTTTCGTTGTAACTCTGAAGGACCCACTAAGACCTTCATTCTCAATGCAAGTCATCGTTCATATGTCTTCAAAGTTTTGCAAAGTCATCTATGGCCTCAACAAAGTACCATATGCCACGAGTTGGGACAAATTCTGTTGTCTTTAGTTTCAACAACTAATCTCATAGCCACACCTCTTTATTCAAAACAAAACATCCAAGCTTTTTTTTTCTTTTTTTCCTTCTTTATCTTGAGTTCCAAACATCTTAAGCTTCATTTGAGATAATTTTTTTATAATTTTGTAAAACTGTTGTAGGAAAAAGTGTTAAACTGCTAAAGAGAAAATAATTTTTTTAAGTTGTAGTATAAAATAGTTTTCTAGTGCAAAATTTTTTGAAAGTTAGTGAAAAAGTAGTTGTCAAAAATAAATTGTAGTAGTAATCTGAAAAGTAAGTAGAAAGAAACTAAGAAAGCTTTCCCAAATGAAGCCTTAGGGTCTATTTGGGACTACTGCAACGTTTTATAAAATTGGATGTGAAGTTGTTGTAGAAAAAGTTACTCTGCTATTATGATGGTAGAAATCAGCTTTCTACCATGCACAATAGTTTATGAAAAACAATGAGAAAGCATCAAGAAAGTAATACCCAAATAAAGGCTTCGTTTGGGACGGCTTGCTTATTGCTTCTTAAAGAAGCTTTCTTGTATAAAATTTTTTAATTTTTATACTAGAAAGCAGCTTTAAGAAGCAATAAAAAAGCCATCCCAAACGAAGCCAAAATTTTGATTGTTGTCCAAAAAGCAAAGCAAACAAAAAGTTGTTCCAAACACATACTTAGTTTATTGTTTTTCTTCCTTCATCAAAATTTATTCATCTAAACTTACAAAAAATGTTTAATAAAACCTATCATTCACTAAGTGTGAAACATTGAGCTATTCATTATAATTTTTGTATTATTGTATCATTTCTCTTAATCCTTTAGCCATTAGATTATATTCTTTTGAATTATTCAAATTGTTAATCATCTTTAGGGCTACTTTTATTTTTATAGTTTAAAATATATTTTTAAATATAGTTTTATTTTTTATTATCATATCATTAAAGAGGCATTTAATTAATGAACTTATTTAACTATTAAACAATTTTAAAAGTGGAAAATGAGTCATAATAAGTCACTAAATAAAAGGGCTGACTATGACATTGTTGATTGATGAGTAGGATTAGGTCTTACAATCTATCTTTTAAAGCATGCCATCATTTTACAATTACACAAATGATAAAGTAATAATTTTAAAAATAAATTATATTAGTTGGTAATGGGATGTGACTCATAAAAAAGGTGAATAATTTAAGGCTAGATGAGATAGAATATTGAATCATGCATGTGCTAAGAAAGAACCCTAGCTCTAAGGTTTTGCAATTAATTAGCCTCTATTTTGTTGGTTTATTGTATATTACTTGTAATTGAACTCTTAATTTTTGAAAGTGTAAGAAATGAGTAATTTGAATATGATTATAGTCTTCCAATCACTGATTTGATTATAGGATCCTTTAACTATTTTTGCTCTATTATGGTCCTCTGAACGTCGTTATATAGCTATAGACATTCGATCGCAGTCACCTAGCATAGCCTCTTGATCACTTTTGCCCGAGTACAATCTCTCGACTATTATCACCCTGACGACATACACGTCGGCTGGTTTTGCCTTTAAGGCATATGCACACCGATAACACCAGCTCTAACTCACGATCTAGCAACAAAATTTATGATGTATTGATTTGTCTCTCGTCTTCCCTTGTCAAATAAGAATACCTCTTAAAGATTGCTCCCATGGCATAGGGCTCATACAACTTTTATGAAGAAATCTATTCTATACAACTTAAATTTATTATTTTGTATCAAAACCTTTCCTAATCATGATAGAGGATATTATTTACAACCGATGATATTGAAATAATTTCAATTGTGCTTGAACCCATTTTTTTTCTTCAAATTTTCACATAAAAACTATTATGCCTCTTGTGATCTACCTTTATATGTATGTGTGTCGGATCTTCATACAAAATTAAAACATTAATCTCTTTATCCACCTGGTTGAATTTTTTAACATGCAATAATATATATTTAGAAATTGATAAATTTGATTGCTCGATGATTTTTTTTTTTGCTCGATGAAAAAGCATGTATAGTAGCGTACGGCGAGACTAGGATTTTCTTAAGAAAATAAATAGATAAACAAACTTTGTTTCATCATTCCTATCATCAAAGATCTATTTAGTTAACTCAATTAAGCATCAAATTATTTTAAATGTGAAAAATGGGTGATAACTAAAAACCCCTAAATATAGGGGGGTGAATTATATCCTCTAATTTAATTAATTTAGCACAACCATAATTTAATCCATAATATGATCATACGTTTGCCAATCAAAGACATATAAGCAAGAGGAATAGCCAAAATCAACTAAGTGTCACAAAAAAATTTATGTCAGAATATACTTATAAGAATCATATAAGAATAATTTTAAAAATTATTAGATTTACTTTGAAATTAATGACGTAAATAATTTCAAAGTTATTTTAAAAAGCACTAAGAAAGTTGTCCCAAACGAAACCTAAATTGAGAAAAATATCAACAAAATTAAAATATTCTAATTAAAATAGAAATTTACTAAATAAGAATATTAATTAATATATTCATAAAGCAATGCTTCACAAGTTTTGGTTTGTAATAATATAGAGCTTTTAAATAAAGAGTCTTAATTATCCAATTAATTTTCATGATTATGTTCTATAAATTAAATGTTCTCTTTCATATATCATACTATGCATCAATCTTTAAATAATATTTAGGGTTCAATTCTTTTTTATTTACAAAACAAAGACATAAATATCTATAGTTATAATAATATCATCCAAATGTCAAAGAGCCAACAATTCAACCACTTATATTTTTCCCTTACATAACATTCTTTATAATACTATCCATATTTCCCATCATTTTTTATATACACTATAAAGATAGCCTCTCTTATAAGTTATAACCCCTAAAATCCAAAAAAATATAAAAAAAAAATCAAAAGATAAATTTTTAACATACAATATAATTTATAATAACTCTCTAATCCTCAGAACGCGTCATGTCTTTCAATACATAACCGCGGTACACAACAAAAAAGTGATGTGACCCATTTTGATTCGCCTCCGGACGACATACGTATCCGCACAAAATAATTTCACCAATAGAGGAGGGATTATTCTATGCAGACACCGGATCATTCGGAGGCAAATTAGAATACACCACATCTTAATTCGTCTCCAAACAATGTTTTATGTCCGCATAGAATAAGTTTTCCTAATAGAGAAATGAAAAAGCAATAAGTTATCTGGGACTGGGAGGCCCACTGCACGAGAAATTATTAGATGTGGATAGCGTACAAAGAGAATCATCCGAATTTCTCTTTGTCTACAGTCAAAGCACATTTAATGTAAAGCTGCGCTTTGACTTTGCTTTTAATATAAACAGAGAAAAATATGGATGATTCTCTCTGTCCGGTATCCGCACCTACTAATTTGGCCCAGTGCACAGTCTAAAGGGCGTAGAGAAAAAGACTGGGAAAGCCTCAATCCATTTTTCCTCCTGCTGTTGTTATTCAGAAGCTGCAGAATGGCTTTGTTTGTAGTATACACTCTCCGTAATCTGCAGTCCACTGAAAAGTCCAGCGGAGAAGAGTTGTAATAACCAAAAGAGCATAAAAATACACTAATGGTCCCCAAGAAATTCAATAAAGGCAAAAAATATGATCTGTTCAGGGCCCATTGGCATCTTCAAGTGATAAACAAGGAGAGATCGATAAGAAAATGAAGGGAAGTTACTGTCACCCTGAGCGATTTAGAGACGCCTTTGCTTCATCCAGTTAATGAGATCCATATCGTTTGATGGCAACAGATGAAGAAGCTTGCTTGGCATATGTTGAATGCTAGAATTCTTAGCAGTGTGGATTGCTTTGGATTGATCGCTGTCATTAATTTTAGGTCGGATTTGAGGCGGATTTGAGCGAAATCAAGCCAAACGGCCTAAAATGCAAAACCAAATCTCATGGCAAAGGAAAGCCGGTGTAGACGGAAAACTCCGCCTTTTCGTTCTAAATCCTGGATTTTCGAAATCCTATTTTTTTCCGGATTTACGAAATTTATTGGCTAGAGAGAGTATGCTCGTTAAATCCGCTCTATAACAAACAGTCATACGTGATTTATTAGAATTTGTCATGAATGTTACGAAATAGTTTTCAGGATTTAGGCCCCTCAAGATTTCCAAAATCCAAATTTAGAAGATTTATGAGAATTTATGAAATTCTACTTAAATCAAATCCTGCAGCCCTAAGTGTAAATTATCTTCACATCGCTACAGAAAAGAAGGCCACATAATTAAGGGCAACTATGACAGGAAACCGGAAATTAACAGGGAGGCAGGTTATGCAATTCTACTATTGAGAAGAGGAAAGTAAGTATTGATAGTAGGAGAAACCATCGGCATTAGGGAGAAAGAACAAGGAGGGTTTTTTGCAGGGCTTTAAGGGGATGGACTCAACCGAAGAGAGGAGCATACCATTCGGTCAATCCAGAAGCAGAGAGAGATAAGAAGGGAAAAATCAGATGAGAACAGAGAGAGACCATCGGGTAGCTGCAAGAAGAGGAAACCATAGAAGAATGAAACCCCAGCGCTAGAAATCCAAGAGGCAAAACTAAAGTATAATCTAAGCTGCAGTTTCATTCCAATACAAGATGAGTAGTCATCAGGAGCGAAATTATAAAAATCCATGCAAATTCTGTTAAAAGAAGGCGAGCAAAAACAAAAACAAAGGAAACTTTGCGTCTTATTAACAATATATTCCTCTTTACAGATACCGCACAACTCAGGAAAGATGGTTTTTACAATGGTTTAACCAAAACGATACTCGTAGTTAGAGAACTAAGCAAAAGGGAAAGCAAAGCTATCTTCTTTCACCTTCATGCACAGACTAGGATAAAGCGTATTTACATCACCGGATTATTAGTTAATGCGGATTTGCCATACTTACTCTTTCCTTTTTTGTTCATTCTCGTCCCATACTTTCTCTACCAGATTCTCAACTTTCAGGTTTGGTTTGCAACACATCTGCTTCCCCCAACACTTGTAATCCATGGATGCCCTGAAATAAGTCAATAAATTCCGCCTTAGATGGTAGAAGAAAATTGCAGATCCAACTATCAACTAATATAATAAATTAAAGAATATTCCCTAAAACAGAGGAAATGAGTTTAAGAGATCGAAGTTGATAGGTAATACTTACTGAGAACTTGCTCGGCGGATAAGCGGCGGGAAACGTCTTTGCAGAGCATCCGGCGGATCAGGTCCTTGGCCAACGGCGAAACCCCGCCGAAAACTCTCGTCGGGAAGCGGAGATTTCCTCGTAGCACAGCATCAAAGATCTCCGTCGCCGTCTCGCCGTAGAAGGGTGGGATTCCACCCAGCATTATGTAGAGGACCACGCCAGCGCTCCACACATCAACCTTCTCTCCATACTCCCTCCCCGCTACCACTTCCGGCGCCACATAGTACGGAGTTCCGACCACTCCGATCATCGGTACCCCATCCCCGAAGCACTCCGCCGAGCCAAAGTCCGCCAGCCTCAGCCTCCCCTCGCCATCAAACAACACGTTGTCCGGCTTCACGTCCCGGTGCGCGACTCCCCGCTGATGACAAATCGCCAAGGCCTCCATAAGCACCGTTATCACCGCGGCCGCATCCGCTTCCCCCATCGGCGCTCCCTCGCATGCAGCAATCCGATCAAAGAGATCTCCACCCTCGCATAGATCCATCACAAGGTGAATCGCAGTCTCGTCCTCATAGACTGCGTGAATCTGGACGACGTGGGGGTTCCCGACAGACGCAAGCTGCGTAATCTTGGCCTCCCGCTCAGCGCACTCAAAATCGACTGCGTCAGAGAGGAGCGACTTATCGACGGTCTTGACGGCAAATATCTCACCGGAATCCGGCGAGTAGCACCGGTAGACGACTCCGAAGCGGCCGCGACCGATCTCGTCTCCGATGCGGTAGTCCCTGTTCAACTCCTCGCTCATTCTTCTCTCTCTCCCAACTTTTTTCCGGTCTCTGTGTCCTCTCTGCACTCCCAACTAGCATTTATAAAGCGAATATCGTCCAGTGGGATCTCCTCAGCATATTCCACGAAATTTTCGGAAAAGTTGTTTTGATCATAGCCGTTGAAACGGAGAACTGCCTATAGTGGGCTTACGATTCCGGCTTTTCCGACAGTGCCCCTTCTCAAATGCGGTGGTTAGGGTTCAAATGGAGGGCATTATCGTCAGTCTAATGGAATAATTCGAAGTTAGACCAGTGCTATGTAATAACTAATAACTACTTATTTATATTAAATTTCTGTTTGAATTCAAATGTATATAAAAAAAAATATTTCAATTTTTATGACTTCAAATAAATAGTCAAAAAAATTAACTACCTAATTTTAATAACACAGCCAACTGAATTCTTCATCTTATATTATAAATTTAATTAATTGTGTTCATTATTTTTTAATATATTAATATAATTATATGTAATAATATATATATTTATATATAAATGATAAATTATAAATAAAAAAGTTATTTTAAAAATAATCTTCTAAATATTTGTATATGAATATTTTGGGTTTTGTTTGGGGTGACTTTCTCCTTGCTTCTTAAAATAACTTTCTAGTCAAAAAATTAATTTTTTTTACTAAAACACTACTTTAAGAAACATTAAGAATGTCGTCCTGAATGAAGTCTTAGGATTTATTTGGGACGGTTTTTTTACTGTTTCTTAAAAAAACTTTTTAGTTTAAAAATTAAAAATTTTATACTAAAAAGCTGCTTTAAGAAACAATAAGAAAAACGTCCCAAATGAAGCCTTAATCTCAAAGTATAAGGTTGCTCCAATTTAGGCTTCGTTTGGGACGACTTTATTACTGCTTCTTAAAGTAGCATTCTAATACAAACTTTTTTATTTTTGTATTTTAAAAATATTTTAAGCACTTAGAAAGTCTACTCAAACAAAATATTTATCTATTGAATATAAAAATTGATTTACCTTTGTCCTTTTAGTTTTTATTTATAATTATAATTTGAGGGATTATTTTGATTTGAATTTATATAATTGATGGTTTAAATTGAGATAATATAATACTTGGTTATATATATATTAATAGTGGAATGAATATTTTGCTATTTTCTGAAATATAAAATATTGATATTTATTTCAAAAATCCAAATCACATTAATAAAATGTGCAATAGCTTTTGTCAATAAAGATCTTTCCTTAGTCCTTACTATCTCAATAAATAATTTCATCAATATTTTCCCTAAATAAATAATTCATCAGCACGAATCTTATAGCAGATCCAAAGTCTCTAAATCATCTTTCACAACTTTTCCTTACTCTGCACTTCTCTTGCAGGATTGTCAATTGCTTTTTAGAGGAAAGCAGGCTGCATTCGGACGGCATCGGTACGGTTTACCGAAAATTTGGCGCGTGTGTGCATTCCATAAAATGTGGGGCCCACACATTTCTGGTCGCGGGGAACATCTGTCACGTGACGGCTGCGGTCATCGCCACGTTTGGGCCCCACTCGCGTCATAAATAATAATTTCATTCGTTAAAATAAAAGTTACGTAATAAGCTATCGGGCGTGATACGTTACGTTGCCTATCTTCCAACCCTCTTTGTTTTCTCTAGTCAAGGGTGTCTCGTATCTATCAGTGGTATTTTAAGTAATAATGGCGATGGAGTCAGATGATATGCCATTATGATAGCATATACGGTGTATTTATATCATTTAAATTGTGCAAATATATTTTATAGGATTGAAAATAATTTTTTGCATTATTAAAACGAAGTTATTGCGCGATGTAATTAGCGTGGAATGAGTGGGTTTAAATCAAGGTTGTGAAAAGAATGAGAGGTTCATGGTTTAACTGATTCGATCAGTCGAATCGGGGTCAAATTGGATGACGTAATAAATAATAATATAATTAAAAGTAATAAAGTTAACATAATAATAATGACAATTTATTCTTAAAAATTTAATAATTCTAAGAATTTTTAGACAAAGAATAAATAAAATTCATACATATATAATATATTACATAATTTTAAAATTAAATATAAATAATTATTATAATTATTTTATATATTTAAATAAATAATTAC
>NW_021319944.1:729197-747026 GCF_001605985.2 Dendrobium catenatum | reverse complement strand
CGGGCGGGATCCGTCCCCGTCGGGTCGGGTCGTGACATTAGCATTGTACGAAAATCCGGCACGCAATCAGATAAGAGAGAGGGTGTGTAACATTTATAAGACACTAAGATTTTCACGTGGAAAACTCCTCAAAAGGGGGAAAACATGGAGCCTAGTCCAGTTTGAATGAATCAACTAGTATTGCAGTTGATTACAAATAAGGCCCTTCCTTAGGGGAATGCCTTAGTTTGATGTACATCTTATAGGGTACATTACATGTTGAGAATACAGAGGCATCACTGTTGACGTGTTCGTCTGGTTAGAAGGACCATAATTTGGTGACGGAGGTCATAAAGACCGTTGTCTAGCGACGGAGGTTGGAAAGATTGTAGTCGGTGGGCGACGTAAGTCAGAAGGACTGCAGTCGGCTTGCGACGTAAGTAAGATGAACTATAGTCGGCGAGCGACGAAGGTCGGAATGACTGTAGTCGGTGGGCGACATAAGTTAGAAGGATTGTAGTCGACGGGAGACAGAGGTAGGAAGGACTGTGTCATATAGAATCCAGCAATTGACAGAAATCCAACATCAAATATATGTATGGCAAAAATCTGACAACAGGCAGAAATATGACGTCGAGTAGAAACTTGGTGACAAGCGGAGGTCCGACGTCTGGTAAAAACTTGGCGACGAGCTGAGGTCCGATGTCAATTGGAGGTTGAGGGGAACTCCGACGTTACTTGGAGTTCGGGTGAAACTCCAACGTCACTTAGAGGTCGAGCGAAATTCCTCTGGTGTGACTTGGGAAGAATTCCAATTTCCCTTGTGCATTGGGAAGAATTCCGACGTCACTCGGGCGTCGGGCAGAATTCTGACGTCACTCAGGCATCGGGCAGAATTCTGACGTCACTCGGGCGTCGGGCAGAATTCCAGCGGTGGTTGTGGAGGAGTTCTTCCCTCCAACTTTTCTCCTCTTCTTCCTCTTCCTTCCATGCTTGCTCCCCCCCCCTCACAAGTGAAATGAGGGGTCTATTTATAGATTTCCTGGAGTGGCATAGCTTGTAAATAGGTGTGAGATCAAGGGCAGATAGGGAGTGGTCGAATAGATGGCTGATATCGAGTTAATCCCTTGATTGTGCACCGTTCATCACGCATTTGAAGGCCTTAATGATGTCAGAATTCTACGATCTTGGGCTCGTTGGATTTGTCTCATCGAGCCGCTCGATTTTAGTATAAGCTTGTCAAACTTGGAAACTGTTTGGTAACCTAAATTGTGGTATGAACTTTTCTACATCGCTTCGGGTCCTTGATTTGGACTCATTTGAGCTCGGATTGAGTTGAATTTGGTGTCATTGTGTTCGTATTTCCGAGACGCTCAGTTTGACTATAAGTTTACTAAAATCGGGGTTCAGGTGATCCTAGATTTAATTTTTGAAGTTTCCAAATTGATTTTTGCCTCGAGATTCGTGCCCGATCAAGATAATTTTTTGATGACATATCAAATATATATAACTGTCTCATATCCTAAAAAATTTATGATAGTAGAATAAGAGAGTTTATGTGAAGATTCATTTTAGAAATAATAAATGAAAATAGTATGAGTACAGGAAGGAGGGAGGGAGGAAGCAGGAGAGCAAGGAGAGAAAGAAGAGAGGAGATGAAGATAAATCTAAGATTTATTTTGCCTTCAAGCTTCTCCTTGACCACCGATTGTCGTTAGACTATCATCGGACTTACACCCAACCACCGATTATCGCCGGACTTCATTTGGTCCACCAATTATTGTCATATTTATGCCCGGCCATCGACCACCTGGCCACCGATTAATTTTTGACTTACGTCCGATCACCTATTATCGTTGGATTTCCTCCTAACAATCATCGCCTAATTATGATCTTTCCTACCATTGTTGTTAGATAACAGTCCTTTCGATCTTCGTCGCCTTCCTACCTCCATCGCCTAACAACGGTCTTTTCAACCTTCGTCGTCCGCTGATTACGATCATTTCGACCACTGTCACCCGAGTACAGTCCTTCCGACCTCCATTGCCCACCAATTATGGTCATGCTGACCAAACAAACATGTCAATGTTGATTCTTCTAATTCCCGGCCACCATGTAATGCACTATATATGATGTATATTTGTTATATCAAGCCAAGACCTTTCTTTCAAGGAAGTGCCTCATTTGTAATCAACTGCAAACACCATTGGATTCATTCAAACTAGGCAAACCCCGTGGTTTTTCCCCCTTTTTAAGGGTGCATGTAAAAAATCAGGTGTCTCATATGAATGCCACACCCATCTCTTTTATCTTATTGTGTGTTGGATATTCGTATAAAACTAAGACATTACACTTTATATTTCTCTATTGCCGCAAATATTTCAGGGCGGAACAACCTTTAATTCACATCAATATTCTTGCTTAATCATATTAATTTCTATGTGACATATCAAACTCATAAGTGCTCATTTGATTACTTGAGTTTAGAAAAAATAAACAAATTTATAATTCATTCAAATATAATTAAACTAAAACAATTTTTTAAAAATTATGTGATTTTTTTTTTCAATATTTAAATTATAAAACAAGCAACTTATATTCATGATGTTGAAAAAATAATCCTTTTCTTCAATATATTAATAGGCACAATTATTCTTTTATAATTTTTTATTAAATAGCAATCCATAACTTAAAAAATTAACTTAATCATTTCGATTGGTTCTCTACCTTTAGCAGGGAGAGTTCAAATTAATTACTAAATGAATAACTAAACTAATCCTAATTGCACAACTAATTATAATTACCAATAATTAGTACTTGTTTATAAACTAATTAATTTTCTTAATCCCCACAATAATGCGTCAGCTCGCGTGCTCCATTATGGCTACATTCATAAATACCAAAGGAGGAGCTGAATTCATTGCTTACGTATGTGCTAATCAATGCTTGAAATAGGCATAATTTCTATTAGAATAAGTCCACCAAAGTTACAGAACAAATTCTAAAGAAAATTAATTGAAATTTGACTTTAGGGTGTTTGAAATATGAGAAAAAATAATGGCATTTTAATAACACATAAGCTTAGGATAATTCCAAATAAAAAAAATTAAAAATATAATGAAAGTGATTAATTCTAAACGACGAGAGAGAATAAAATACATACACATCTAAAAAGAGATATGGAGGGAGGTAGAGAATAAAATACATACACAACTAAAAAGGAGAGAGAATACGAGAAAAGTGAAATGCCACCGTCAAATCCGATGTCAGTGCCAAAGCTGTTGTCAGACTATTTTTGTCGAGACGACCTTAGGAGAATAGCATGTGGAAGTAAATGTAGTTGAGCGGAGCTGGAATTCACGATGGATTTACGTTGAAGAAGAGTGGAGTGGAGCGGAGAAGATAAATCGTGGGATCAAGGAATATCAACAGGAAATAAAAATTAGGGCTTATAGCAGAGTAGTCATGAGAGCAGAGGAAATAACTTTAAAATTCTTTATTTTACACCCCTACTCGTCTGTATTATTTATTCTATCTGATATATCATCAAAATCATGCCGGAAACTTCAAAAATTAAATCCGGGATCAAATGAACTCCGATTTCAGCAAACTTAACAATCTTACTGAATGTATCGAAAATACGAATCCAACGACACCAAATTTGACTCAATCCGTGCCCAAATGAGTCCAAATCAAGGACCTAAAGCGTTGTTAGAAAGTTCGAACCACAATTTGAGTTACCAAACGGTTTCCAAACATAATGTGTTTATAGTCGAATCGAGCGGCTCGACGAGACAAATCCAACAATTCTAAGATCGCCGAATTCCAACATCATTAAGGCCTTCAAATGTCTGACAAACGGTACAAGATCAAGGGATTCAATATCAGCCGTCCATCCAACAACTCCCCATTTACCCTTGATCTCTCACCTATTTACGGGTCATGCCATACTAAAAAAACTATAAATAGCCCCTCATTTCTCTTGAAAATGGACCAAAGCAAGAAGAAGAAGAGAAGAAGGAGAAGATAAGAGAATAAGAATAGGAGGGAAGAAACTCCTCCTCGACTATTGTAGGAATTCTGTCCGACGCCCAAGTGACACCAGAATTTTGCTTGACGCTCAAGTGACGCTGGAATTCTGCCCGACGCCCAAGTGACGCCGGAATTCTGCCAGACGCCCTAGTAATGCAGAATTCTGCCCAAGTAACGCCCAGAATTCTGCCTGACGTTTAAGTAACGTCGGAATTTCGCCCTATTTTTCAGTGACGTCGAAACTTTGCCCGACTTTCTCGTGACGTCGAAACTCTGACTGATTTCCAAGTTACGCTAGAATTCTAAGTGACTCTGAATTCACCTAGAATACACAATCTGTTTGTAATTGGATTTCAATCCGGAAGTGAAGCATTGCAATCTGATCGTCCTAAATTTTAAGGACCAGTCAGACTCTTGTACCTGAAGCAAACACTAATGAAATTATTTCAAATGTGCGTGACCCCGTAGTTTTTTCCCTTTCCAAGATTTTCCACGTAAAAATTCTGATATTTTTTATTTCTCTTCTGTTTGTGTGCTGGATATCCGTGCAACGCTGAGACGAAAATTTTCTAACTCTATCGCCGCGTATATTTAGTCCGCAACACTATCAATTTTATTTTATTTATGATTTTGTTCTTTTTTTTTTTTAATTATTATTTGCGAATTTGTGTGCGGTTGAGGGGCGCAACCGGGGACGTACTGGTTGTTAAGTGGACTGGGGAACAGCAACGTCTGACTATGCATGAATGATTTGGTGAGCTCTATTCGCATGCGAGCAATTAATATCAGCCATCTGATCTCAAATGGCCGCCCCAAATGCTTGGCCTGAGCATGGCTGATTGTGATGATTTTAATTATTATTTATTTTGGCTTGTGTGTGATTTAATTATAAATATGAATATATTAGCAGTTGTGATGATTTTTACCAAATAATTTTTCTCAAACATAAGGCTCTATATTGGGAGAAATTATTTTGTACGGATGCTGAACGTAGCTCTACATTCAGATATTAACTAGAATGAGTCACCTCAGCGGTATCGAGCTGCGATATCGAGCAGTACTGAACCGCGATACCGACATGACACATTTGGGTTGATCTTTAGATGAAATTCAACGTCCACACATAATAATTTCTCCGGTGTTGGAGAAAAAGTTTTCTTTTGGTTGGCTAAAAAAATGAAGTGTAAAAACAAATATTTTAAAGTTATTTGAATCAGTGCAAAGTAAATGTAGATGAATATATATATATTTTTTTGTTTAATTTAAAATAAAATGAATTTAGTGTGAAGTTCAAATATGATGAAGTCCAGCAATTGGCGGCGGCGTTCCGCAGCAACCGGTGGTGGTGGTTGCCATCGGCAGTGGGTGGCAATGACAGTGGCGGCCAAGAGGTAGCAACAGTGGCCAACAAGTGGCAATGGTCAAGCAAGCATGCTTGCAATGTAATCAATTTTTGTTTAAAAATGAGCTAGTTTAATTTACCTCAAAAAAGAACTAAAAGGATTAACACTATATTTATTTTACTTTGCATTCTTTTTTTCTTTAAACCAAACAGCAATATTTTTAAAATTGATGTATTTAAAATATTTTACACTTATTTTACTTCCAACCAAACAATCCCTAATTCCTTCAATGCTCATACATTAATGCCCCCTTCCTGTAAAGGGCTTTGTTTGGATTGATGGGTAATTTATATTCTGAAGTAAAACTTATTTCCTAAACTATATGGTAATTATGAAACAAATTAGTAATTAGAAGAGAAATATTTCGTGCACCACAACGACACCAAAGAGAAGGAGAAGAATTTGTTAATATGAAAATTCAGGAGCACCGACTATCCATCAACTTACTAAATTCGAGGAGACTGATGCTTCGTTTGGGACGGTTTTTTTATTACTTTTTGAAGCAGCTTTCTAGTACAAAAAGTTTAATTTTTATACTAAAAGGCTGCTTCAAAAAGCAGGAAAAAAGCTGTCCCAAACGAAACCTAAGGCTTCATTTGGGACGGCTTTCTTGATGCTTCTTAAAGCAGCTTTCTACTACAAAAAATTAATTTTTATAATAGAAAGCTGCTTTAAGAAGCAACAAAAAATCTTCCCAAATGAAGCCTAAGGTTTTATTTGGGACGGCTTTCTTAATGCTTCTTAAAGCAACTTTCTAATATAAAAATTAATTTTTTTGGTACTAGAAAGTTGCTTTAAGACAGTTTAGTTTGGGACGGCTTTCTTATTGCTATTTAAAAAATTAGAAATTTTTATCAAAAAGTTGTTTTAAGAAGCAGTAAGAAAGCCATCCAAAACGAAACCTAAGCTAGAACAGGGGACACCCCCCCCACTAAGCATTATATGGTTCCGCCACTGATCCCAAACGAAGACTTTCTTAATGTTTTTTAAAGCAGCTTTTAGTCCCAAATCAGCCTAAGGCTTCCTTTGGGACGGCTTTCTTATTGCTTCTTAAAACAATTTTTAGTAAAAATTTAAAAAATTTTACTAGAAAGTTGCTTTAAGAAGTAGTAAGAAAGCCATCCCAAACGAAACCTAAGCTAGAACAGGGGACAATGGAGACTAAGCTAGAACTGGAATATATCCTGGATCAGCCGTGGGGAAGAAGAAAATTACAGCACAAACAGATGTGCAATAACTTCCATTATATGACAGAAAATTCAAAATAGTTTCTTATTGCAACAATTTGCAGGTACGCATAAACTGATTTCTCAAATATAAGGTGCTTAGTTCAACTTAGCTCACGCCATCACAAAATTTTTATTAGAATTAAATCGATAGATGTTCTGTAATTAAGAAGCCTTCATGTCATCAAGGCCACAACTAGCCTGCAGAAGAAGAAAACCACAGCTAATTATTCTGCACAAACAGTAATGGACAAGCAAAGCTATAGAATGTTACCAGAAACTTGTGTATTTCTGCAAGCAGAGGAGCAAAAGTTGAGCAGAATTTCTCTATATCAGCATTGAGGTCTCCACTGCCTCCAATAACCTCCATGAACTTCTTCCTATCAGGAGCGAGCTTCATGGCGACCTGTAATTTGTTGAGTAAACCAGTAAGTTTATTCTTTAATGGAAACCTGCAGAAAAATTTCTAAATTTGCTTTTAATTGCACTGGTCCTTACATATTATGCTGACCATGAATGATACATGGAATTTTATTTATTTTTTTCTTTTTTTATGGGCAGGTGTTTAACTTGAAATCAACCTCAACATGTCAGCAGGAAGTAAGAAATGGCTTTGAAATTAGTGTAGTTGAGCTTGTTACCCTATCAGATCATCAACTGAAATTAAACTCTGATGAGCTTATTTGGAATCTTGAGCCTTAATCTAGGTGACTAGGTCAGCTTAGCCTAACCGAGACCAAACCTCATCAACCGTAGTCTAGCTAGGACCTACCCCTAGAGTTGACTTAGCCCTGACTTGGCATTGGTGGATTAATTATTTTGTGCGGACGCCGAACGTCGTCCGGAGATTAACCAAAATGCGCCACATCACCCCTATGCTTGGTACCGCGGCACAGTACCGTTGACGTGACACATTTTGGTTGGTCTCCGAATGGTGTTATGTGTCCGGTCTCCACACAGAATAATTTCTCCTATTGGTGACCCTATAATTTAAGGTCAACTATCCTGTAGTAGTTAAGGTAAGTCCAAATATCGAGTTAACAACATTCTTCACTATAAACATAAAACCATTTTTATTATGTTTATGGTTTGATAATCAGAATGGGGAGTAGATGCGTATCCATACAAAAACAACAACAACATCAAGCTTGTATCCCACTATGTGGGGTCGGCTACATGAATCCTTTTTCTCCATTGTGCCATGTTAAAAGTTTTTTTTTTTTTTTTAAAGGCTGCAACACGAGGACTTCCCAGGAGGTCACCCATCCCAGTACTACTCTCTCCGATGCACTAGTGCTGGTATGTTCGCACCCAATGTTAAAAGTTAAATGCTCATTCAAATCTAATAAAGAAATGTTATTTCTAATATTTTCTAACCAATTCTTTTTATGTTTACATTTACCCTTCTTAACGTAAGTCAAATCTAATACAGCTACTTTCCTAATCGGGTCATCGGAGGCCGCTGTTTTATGTGACCAAACCATCTAAGGAGACTCTCTAATCTTATCTTCCACTGGAGCTACTCCAACCTTTTCACGTATATGATCATTTCGTATCCTGTCTCTAAGAGTAAAGCCACTCATCCACCTGAGCATCCTAATCTCTGCAACACTTAACTTAATATTATGCTTCTCTTTTAATGGCCAACATTCTATACCATAAAGCATTGCATGTCTAACCACCATCTTATAGAATTTTCCCAGGAGTTTGAGGGATATACAAGCAAAGTAAATTTTAAAGTATGATTGATGGTGTAACTCATGGTTTAGTCTTATCTATTGATGATCAACTAAGTGTTTATTTTTATAACCAGCTCAATTTAAAAGAGAATGATGGAGTTACCGTAAAGGCTGAACTTGCTAGCCAACCATGCCACTTTTTGAGAGTCTTGTTGTAAGAATCAGAGCAGGCTTGTGACATGGCCCAGTCAGGATGCTCAAGTAAGTCACGAAATAGTTCCACCAAGAAATCCATTGCTCTATAGAAAGGCATTTGCTAAAACAGATTTAGGCTTTGCAATTCCATAGAAATAAAAAAAGAGAGCGGGGATGCTGAACCTCGTAAGCCACAGAAGGCCATTAGTGCAGCTTGATGAAGACTTGGCTGTTTTGGTCTCAACTTCTACTTGAACAAAAGTGTAGAGATATTTGAATTTTGAGGGATCAGTATTATATTTGTTCTCAAGTCTCTGCAAGAGAACGTTTGGCAAAAAATTAAAACATATTTTATCATTAGGGGTGTCAATTTTTGACACGACCCGAAACACGACCCGAACCCGACCCGGAAAAATCCGGGTTAGGTCAACCCGGACCCGAAACGGGTCGGGTTCAACAAATCAACCCGTTTTAAAAATTGGGTCAGGTTCGAGTTGACCCAGCAACAAAAAAATGACCCGAAATTGACACGAAAACTCCTATTTGACTTGGAAACCCGAGATTGACCCGTTTTTTACCCGATTTTGACACGAAAATTGAAGATTAACCCGATTTTTGACCCGAAAACTAGCAATTTTAGGTCAACTTCGGGTCATTCGTGTCGGGTTGTGTTCGGGTCCGGAAACATGACAAGCTTTTAAAAAAATGGGTCGGGTTGACCCGAACAGTTCTGGGTTCGACCCGAACCCGACCCGTTGACCGAATTGACACCCCTATTTATCATCATAAAATAATGATCAAATGTTGCTGCAACAAAAAAACCACTTAAAAAAAAGAAAAAGAAAGATTGGGCCAAAGATATATAATCAAAATCTGCACAAGTTCTCTTTAGTTTCAACCATACATTCCATAAACTAAAAAGATTTAAAAAGAAAAATAGCAATCATATAAGGTTTCATTTGGAACGGCTTTTTTACTACTTTCTAAAATAACTTTTAAGTACAAAAATTTCTTATATTAAAAAATTATGTACTAAAAAGTTGTATTATAAAACAGTAAGAAAGCCGTCCCAAATGAAGCCTAAAGCAATTCCTAGTGAGTTTACGAGTAATCAATTTGATAATTAGTACTTACTGTTATGTTACCCCCTATGTCCGATTTAACAAGTGCCAAAGCTGCTCCAAATTTATCTGTAGATCCACATAGCAAAATCACAAAATGAGCAATGCATTTGAAAAGGGATGTTCAATGCTTGCTCTAGACATTTCAACAATAATAAAATCAATAGAAGCCAAAAGAAAAGAGTACTGTAAACATTTAAGCTGACACACATTAGGAAAAAGTGCATGATCAGTTTTGCTGAAGCGCAATCATAACCTGTTAAAAAGAAGAAGAAAATGTGCTCAAGATGTTTAACAAAATTTGTAGGGGGTGATGGTCTGATGCTAAAAACGTATAACACGAATTCCTGAAGATGCATACAAGACTAGTGGTCATCCAATATTACAAGAAAAATCAATTAACCAGATTATTTCAACTAATGACTTCTAAAGCTGTAAATTTGCTCAAGCAATATTTACTAGAATAACACACAAAATTGCTCATATAACACATCCAACACCTTAATATTGGATTAATATTTCACGTAAAGCACCTGGTGCCCCTTACCAATCTAGCATACTGCCACATGTTGTCAGAGATGTTTAAAATTTCCCTTCTATTCCATAAGTGATGTTAGATGCTCATTTTCAAAGGAACAAATTATAAGTCACAAATTACTTTAACAGCTTACTTTCTTTAAATGTAAACTAATGATACTGAAGTAAAAACAAACAATACTGAGGAGTCAGAGGAATTGGAAACTCATAAAATCAACAACAACAACAACAAAAACATCAAGCCTTTATCCCACTACGTGGGGTCGGCTACACGCTCCATTGTGTCTTCTTAAGAGTCAGCTTCTCATTTAAATCTAATAAAGAAAGGTCATTTCTAATAAACCTGCAATGAAAATATTAGTACTGACACCCATATTGCCCGATTTACATGAATGCGAGGTGACAAAACTTATTTCGAGACACATAAGAAACGAGAAATTCCACTAGGAATCTATTCACATTTATTTTCTCTTTATATCGACTTTTTTTTCTTAATTATTAATTTTATTAAAAAAGAAAAAAAAATCCCCATCCCTATATCCTGTGCCAATTTGGCACCTTGTACTCATGCCCCATCTGTCGCATGCCTCTTCCAGTCTTACAGCCAAACCCATCTGACCCCTTTACAAGAAAAAAAAAGGAGAGGAATTTCTCCCTCATTGATCAGCCTGCTTACACAACACTCGCCTGCTCACATAAACTGTCTCCTCTCAACGCACAGCTCGCACTCCCTAGCTCACTCCACTCTACCTCTCCATTCTCCTAGGACCAACAAACTCTTCTTCCTCCTCACTTCTCTACAAATACACCGAGAACCCCAGCTCCGACTCACCTCCCTCCTTCACCCAACCGAGCTCCCCAGCCTCACCATGCCTGACGAAACCAGCCACTAACCCCTAACAAGCCGACCAACCGACCCTCTTCTCTCTTTCTCTATGAAACTGTACATCTCAACCCTTTTCCAACCTCAACCTATTCCAAACCACTCATGACCCCAACAATGCCGGCCCCACCCTCTTTCTCCACCTCTAAGTCATTCTCTCTCTTCATATCTTTCTCTTGCTACACCACTCTTAAGTCTTTCTCTTTCTCATCTTCTCTCTCGACCATTCTGCTCTCCTCTTTCCACCTACCTTCCTCTCTTTATCTCTAGATAAAGAAGCTCTCTTATCTCTATAAACTCTCTCTCTCCCTTCAATTTTAAAAAACTAGAGAAAACAAAAAACCCTTCAATTTTAAAAAACTAAAAAAAAAAAAAAAAAAAAAAAAAGCAAAAAGCAAGCTATCAGTGTGCAGGCTATAACATGAAAACTTAAAATTTAGTACATATGTGTGTTGCTCTAACACGGAAGAAAAATGCAAAATATGCATTCGTTCATGTTGTTTCAACGTGGTAGAGAAATTTTATATTCTATAATTCATGTAATGAAGGCCTATATGTTTTATTTTTTTTGGCGTGATGAGGTAAAGGACTCTGGCCCCAATATCTCTAATGATGGACATTTTCTAAGCGTGATGGGAATGCCTGACTGATGGGGACATCAGATTGTGGAGAGTCTATCAGAGACGTGACTAAGCGTGATGGGAATGCCTAACTGATGGGGACATCAGATTGTGGAGAGTCTATCAGAGACGTGGCCGTCGATCTACGATCATGATTGAGTCATTGTATTTCTGAATTGTTTTATGTATTTTCTTATTTATGATGTCATATTGTATTTGCTTTATTAGTTTCCCGTTGTACCCTTTTATTAATGGAAGTCATATGTAAGCCCTAGGGACATTGTAGTCCTTTTGTTTTTTTGAGTCTTTGTACGAGGCTATTTATAGCCCTAGTGTTCTCCTGTTAAAGCTAATGAATGAATGATTGATTACAAATTTTTCTTCTCTTTGTTTGAGTTCTCTTTAGAGCTTCAGAGTTTGGAGTGAGATCCCTAGGAGATGGAGAATTGCGCATCACCCACCAACCTTGACGAGTCGGGTTCATGGTTTTATTATCTATCTTGTTTTTTTTCCCCTCCACCGCCGGCTCCACCTTCCTCTCTCCCTCCCACGGCCCAAAGCTCCACTCGACGCTTGAACCTCCGGCCCCTTCTTCCCACCGTCCCCACCTCCTTCCTCTCGATGCCCCACCACCACCACAACCACCAGCCCACCCTCTTCATCAAGCCGCCGGCCCCCCACCCCTCTTCCCCTCTTTGAATTATTTCCTAAATCCCCACTTTCCTAATTTATCCCAATTGATTTTTGGAAAGAATTTGAATTGGAAATAATTCAAATTTAATTCCCTATTCTTTCCTAAGGCCTTGATCTTATTTTTGGAAAGAAGCTTAATTGAATCAATTAATCCAAATCTGCATTAATTAATTAAATCCTCCTATTCCATTAATCCTATTTTGGGAAAGGTTCTTTAATTAAATCAATTAATTTAAACCGAAATTGATTGATTAATTATTGTCTTAACCTAAGATACATTGCACCTAGTCTCAAGCACCCCGCCCTCTCTACTTGGCCGAACCCCCCATGCCCCACATATTAATTTCTTTCCAAAAATAAAGCTTCTCCTATTGGGATCAAATCAAAGCCCCTCTCCTCTCTCCTACCCGCCCCCTCCCTCATCCCACAGAAGAGTGAGCGCATCTTGGACACCTTGGTAGAGGCTATTGAAGAGCAACTTGGTACCGCCCAGTGAAGGATTACAACCGATCCTTGACGAAGGTCTTCTAATCTTCCTCTTCTTGTATTTCTTAAAGTCTAACCCTCTTCCTTGTGATTTGACATTAGTCATGAAGATCGTGTTCGCCTAACTCTGCCGAGCTAGTAAACGTAGGGATTGAGTGCACTTCATTTGTTTCTAATCTTATTATTATATTAGGAATTTTCGTTGAAAGCTGTTATATTTGCATGTTGATGATTTTCTATGTTATTTTGATGATTCAAAACTCTTATTGTGCAACTTAGCCTAAAAAGAAGTGACCGCTCTTACGTTTTATTTTGTCATTTTAGTTGCTAATATTTTTAATATTTATTATTATAATCAATAAATCGTGCAAGTTCTTTTCAAGTTATTGAATACATTGTAGTCCTATATCATCTTGTATCAGAGCATGGTATGCTCTTATTGCATGTATTAGGATCCATCGTAGAGTTCTCTTTTAGCATTTTACTTTGTTACTCTTTCCATTATTGCATTTGTTTCATTTAGAAATTGATAGGTTGTTGTCCTTACTTTTTTCTGCACTCATTTTGAATCATAAGTGTGTTTTATTCATATTATTTGCTGTCATTTGCATCCTAGTCACCGTAGGTGTCCCGTAGTGAACTCCAATGGGCCTGAAACAACTTGGTAGGACTTTAGACTTGTTGGTAGGTCAAATAAGCAATATTAGCCATCAACTCAAAAAGAACCAAGCCGAACTTCATAGAGACACCACTGAGCGATTTGACACACTTGAGCGAGCAAGAGAGCATCCTACCCCTTGCACCCCATCTAGACCACCTTCTATGTATGGGGATGACACTTACCCGGATGAGAGGCAATATAGTGCCAATCATCGAGTTCTCCATCTTGGACATGACCCATGTCATGATCCTGATATACCACTCATGAAAAATATTAAAGTTGATGCTCCTACCTTTGATGGCACTCTTGATCCCCAGCTCTTGCTGGACTGGGTCAAAGTATGGGCAATTTCTTTAAGTGGTATAATATCTCCAAGGCTAGAAAGGTTAGTTTTGCGGAGATGAAACTCACGGGTAGGGCATGTTAGTTTTGGGCTAAGTTGGAGAGCCTTAGGGAAGCTAAGAACGATTACCCCATCATTGATTGACCATCCATGAAATGAGAACTCAAGCAGAAGTACTTGCTTCCCTCGTACTTCCCCGATTATTGGATAGGTGGAATAGGCTGACTCAAGGCAACAAACCAGTTAAGGAGTACATCACCTCCTTCGATGACTTTCTGATTCGCTGCAAAGGGGAGACATCCCGAGCCGTTCACATGACTCTAGGCCCTTCTACAGACCGTTTGGTAGTTCCACTCCTCACACTCCTGCTGCCAGACCCACTTCTGGGAGCACAACCCGACCACCCACGGGTCCTCCTGCACCTTGATTTGATTTTAGGACTAAACCTTCCACCCCGGATACCCCTCGGTCCAGTTCCGGGACCAAGTGTTTTCGATGCTAGGGGTATGAGCATATCGCTTCTCAGTGCTCCAGTCCTTATAAGGTCTCGATCATTGAGGAGATTACTAAGGACGATCTCGAGCAAAAGGTTGATCAGATCCACCAGGTCGAGGATGAAGGTAAGTTCTTCGAGGAGGATGACGACACTATAATCCTCTATTGCCTTCAGAAACTGGATACCTCTCCCATCTGCGTGGTGAGATGTGCGCTATCACACCAGACTCACACTGACCACTGCCGTAGGACCGCGATTTTCCACACCTACACCAAAATCAAAGATAAGAACTGTAAGGTCATCGTGGATAGTGGTAGCTGCATAAAGGTTGTTTCTTCCAGCATGGTATCTAAGTTGGGTCTTTCTGTTGTTCCTCACCCTAACCCGTATAAGATAGCGTGGGTAAACTCCACTGCCTTGGAGGTGAAAGAACGAAGTATCGTGCCTATCTCCTTTGCCGACTATAAGGAGAATGTTTGGTGTGAACTGTGAAGTGCTGATTATGAATGCTGGACAAATCCTTTTGGGTCTCCCTGGATCTATGATAACGCTGTCCACATTTTTGGGCGTTCGAACACCTGCGTGTTTGAACATGCGGGCTAAAAGATTAAGTTTTTTCCATCGCAACCCCAGGTTACAGATGACTCAAAATCCAACCCTATTAAATCCAAAAAAGGACTGAACTTAGTACACCACCAAGGTTCTAGACACTGAGGTTGCTCAAGGCGCACCTCTATACGCCTTAGTGGGTCGTGAGATTCTCGCTGAATCTGACGAACCTATTCCTCAGGAAGTCCAACCCATTCTAGGACAGTATGTTGATGTCTTCCCTGATGATCTCCCAGATCAGTTACCCCCACTTAGAGACATTCAGCATGCTATAGACTTCATCCCTGGAGCCTCCCTTCCTAATCTGCCCCACTATCACATGAACCCCACGGAACATGCCGAGCTTAAGAAGCAAGTAGATGAGTTACTGCAGCGAGGTTTCATTAAGGAAAGTCTTAGTCCCTACACGGTGCCGGCCCTTCTTACTCCGAAGAAGGATGAATCTTGGAGAATATGTGTTGATAGCTGTGTTATCAATAAAATCACGGTCATATATCATTTCCCTATTCCAAGACTGGACGATATGCTCAATATGATGACGGGTGCCACTCTATTCTCCAAAATTGATCTCAAAAGTAAATACCAACAGATCCGGATCTGACCCGGAGATGAGTGGAAAATGGCCTTCAAGACCAAGGATGGTCTCTACGAGTGGTTAGTCATGTCTTTTGGGTTAAATAACGCCCCGAGTACCTTTATGAGGATCATGACACAAGTGTTGCGCCCATTTATGGAAAGTTTGTCGCCGTCTACTTTGACGATATTCTTATTTACAGTCAGTCGATTAGCCAACACTTGGACCACTTAAGGCAAGTTTGTGAGGTCTTAAGGAATGAGCAGTTTTATGACAATCCTAAGAAATGTACCTTCATTGTAAATCGCGTCATCTTTTTAGACTTCATAGTTTCAGCCAAGGGGTTTATGCAGACCCCTAAAAGGTGATGGCCATTATTGAATGTCCTGTCCCTCATAACATCTGAGAAGTCCGCAGCTTCCATGGATAAGCCACCTTCTATAGGAGATTCATTTGAAACTTTAGCACTATCGTATCTCCTATCACTGGTTACTTAAAGAATGGTGATTTCCACTTGACCCCGGCAACCACCAGAGGTTTTGATGAGATTAAAAAAAAAGATGGTGGAAGCCCCAGTGATGAGACTTCCTAATTTCACCAAAGTCTTCGAAGTAACCTGCAATGCTTCTGGGGTCGGAATTGGAGTCCTCTCGCAAGAAGGTCACCTAGTAGCCTATTTCAGTGAAAAGCTAAATGATATTCGGCAGCGTTATTCCACGTACAACAAAGAGTTTTACGCCGTGATCCAATCTCTTTGGTATTGGAAACATTACTTGCTCTCGCAAGAATCTCGGATCACGAAGCTCTGCATTATATCAACTCCAAAAGAAGTTGAATGCATGCCACGGTCGTTGGATAGAGTTCCTTCAGGAGTATACTTATACCCTCATACATAAGGCGGGAGTTGAGAATAAAACTGCTGATGCTCTCAGTCGTCGTATGATAACTACCACTGAGATGAGAGCAAAAGTCGTGGGATTTGGCCAAACAAAGAGCGACTATTTGGAATGCCCCGACTTCAAGGAGACCTAATCTCTCTTGTTCACAGGCAGCACGCGTCTTGTGGATGATTTCCTATTGGAGGATGGTTATCTTTTCAAAGCCCAAAGGCTTTGTATCCCTAGCACCTCCCTTAAGAAATTTCTTTCCTGGGAACTCCATGCTAGAGGCCTCGCTAGGCACTTCGGCCGGGACAAAACTATCGAAGCTGTGGAGTATCGCTTCTTTTGTCCCAGCCCGAAGAGAGATGTCAGTCGGTTGGTCAGTCGGTGTCACACCTGCCAACTGGCCAAGCAATGCAAATAAAACACAGGTCTGTACACTCCTCGGTCTGCCCCTAGTTGCCATTGGCAGGATGTTAGCATGGATTTTATTCTAAGCCTACCCAAAACTATCCGAAGGAATGACGCCATTTGTGCTGTTGTAGATCGATTTACCAAAATGGCTCATTTTTTACTTTGCTCCAAAACGTCTGACACCTCTCACATTGCCAAACTCTATTTCAACGAGGTCGTCCGTTTGCATGGCTTACCCAAAACCATCTTTTCAGATCGGGATGTGAAATTCACTAGCTATTTTTGGAAAATCCTCTGGATGAAAATGGGTATAAAATTGTAATTTTCCACTACCTTTCACCCATAGACTGATGGTCAGACCGAGGTAGTCAATAGAAGTTTGGGCAACTTGTTGCAATCTTTGGTTGGCGAGCACATTAAGGATTGGGATTCCATTTTGCCTACTGCTGAGTTTGCGTAAAATAATTCTATTAACCGAACCACTGGCCTAAGTCCTGAAATTATATACGGGTTCAAACCTAGACAGTCTCTAGACCTTATACCCATGTGTTTTAAGTATAAGATTTTCGAGTCTGCATTATCATTTGCATCACATTTGCATGAACTTCATAAAGAAATTGCACGAAAATTTAAAAAGAGCAATAATGATTACAAACTATATGCGGATTTAAAATGAAGATTTAAAACTTTTGAGGTTGGTGACTCCGTGATGGTGCGAATTCGTCCGAAACGGTTCCCGCGGGGAACAATTAAGAAGCTGCATGTTAAGAGTGGTGGAACATTCAAAATACTTAAGAAAATCAATAATAATGCTTATGTAGTAGATCTGCCTGCATAATTCAACATCAATCCCTCCTTTAATATAGAAGATATAGTTGTATATGAAGGTTCTGATTTCAACCCACCAAATCCACTCATACAATAGCCTTGTGTGACCCCACCTTGTGAGAACTCAAACCTACCTCCACTACCAAATATATCCAAATCACCCATGGCA
>NW_021319944.1:722224-729062 GCF_001605985.2 Dendrobium catenatum | reverse complement strand
AATTGCCCCTAGGGCAAACATAAAACAAAGCCCTCAAGTGAGGGTATAAATGGAAAAGCACAAATAACAAATAAACTACATCAAGATAAGTAAACACGATCGTAGCCGTTGATCTTCGATGTCCTCATCATTCTCCCCAGGTGGGAGAAAACTCGACTCCGTCGAGTGGGTGTCTCAAGAACTCTAGTGTATCTGAATCGATCAGCTGTATTTCCTTACACTCTGATCATGTCTCTTTTGACTCTGGTGTACCTCTCCACCTCATCAACTATCTTCTTCGTTCACCCTCAATTGTGGAAATAATGTCATAACTCGGAATCATGTCAACTTCTCCGCTATAGGTAATTTGGGAATATTTGGGGAGTGGAGGTAGGCTAGGGTTCTCTCAGGGTGAGGTCACACAAGGCTCAATTTGAAGTGGAGGTGGTGGGTTAAACTCTAGACCCTCATAGGTTACTAAATCTTCTATGTTAATAGAGGGATAAATGTTGAACTCTGCAAGCAGAGCCACCACGTAAGCACTATCAATGATTTTCTTGACTGTATTAATTGGTCCCGCACTCCTAGCATGTGATTCCTTTACAGTTCCTTGTGGGAACTGCGCCGGACGAATCCGCACCGTCGCTGAATTACCAACCTCAAAAGCTTTAAATTGTCATTTTTGAATTCAGCATAAAATCTATAATTATTATCGTTCTATTCAATTAGGCGTGCAATTTCCATAAATAGGTCATGCGGATGCGATGTAAATGCGGCATGTGCTATGCAGAATTATATGTCTAAAATTCAAGACTCAACAAGATAACTAATATGAGAATGAAGTGGTGCAAGAGATTAGATATGCAAGATGAATGAAAAGTGGATTCACACACAAACTTTAAACAAAGAAATTTTTTGAAGACAATAGACTACAAAACACACACAACATACTAACTCATACGAACACATAGCTAGAAAAGGTAGAAATTTCTTGCCTGGGAACTCCATGCTGGAGGCCTCGCTGGGCACTTCGGTCGGGAAAAAACTATCGAAGCTGTGGAGTAGCGCTTTTTTTGTCCCAGCCTGAAGAGAGATGTCAGTCGGTGTCACACTTGCCAACTGGCCAAGCAACGCAAACAAAACAGGGGTCTGTACACTCCTCTGTCTGCCCCTAGTTGCCATTGGCAGGATGTTAGCGTGGATTTTATTCTAAGCCTACCCAAAACTATCCGAAGGAATGACGCCATTTGTGCTGTTGTAAATCGATTTATCAAAATGGCTCATTTTTTACTTTGCTCCAACACGTCCGACACCTCTCACATTGCCAAACTCTATTTCAACGAGGTCGTCCGTTTGCATGGCTTACCCAAAACCATCTTTTCAGATCGGGATGTGAAATTCACTAGCTATTTTTGAAAAACCCTCTGGATGAAAATGGGTATGAAATTGTAATTTTCCACTGCCTTTCACCCATAGACTGATGGTCAGACCGAGGTAGTCAATAGGAGTTTGGGTAACTTGTTGCGATCTTTGGTTGGCGAGCACATTAAGGACTGAGATTCCATTTTGCCTACTGCTAAGTTTGCGTATAATAATTCTATTAACCGAACCACTGGCCTAAGTCCTGAAATTGTATACGGGTTCAAACCTAGACAGTCTCTAGACCTTATACCCATGTGGTCTAAGTATAAGATTTTCGAGTTTGCATCATCATTTGCATCACATTTGCATGAACTTCATAAAGAAATTGCACGAAAAATTAAAAAGAGCAATAATGATTACAAACTATATGCGGATTTAAAATGAAGATTTAAAACTTCTAAGGTTGGTGACTCCGTGATGGTGCGAATTCGTCCGAAACGGTTCCCACAGGGAACAATTAAGAAGCTGCATGCTAAGAGTGCTGGATCATTCAAAATACTTAAGAAAATCAATAATAATGCTTATGTAGTAGATCTGCCTGCATAATTCAACATCAATCCCTCCTTTAATATAGAAGATATAGTTGCATATGAAGGTTCTGATTTCAACCCATCAAATCCACTCATACAATAGTCTTGTGTGACCCCACCTAGTGAGAACTCAAACCTACCTCCACTACCAAATATATCCAAATCACCCATGGCAGAAAAAGTGGACTCGATCCTGAGTGATGATATCATCTCCACAAGAGAAGGTGGACGAATGAGGTACTTGATCAGGTGGAAAGGAAAGCCCGAGTCAGAGGATACATGGTTATATCATGATGAGCTGTAGCAGATTGACCCGATGCTTTAGAGATCTACGAGAGTACCACAGACGCTTACTTGACAGAGTCGAGCTTTCTCCCACCCCGGGAGAATGATGGGAACATTAGATCGTGGAGAGTCTATCAAAGACGTGGCCGTCGATCTACAGCCACAATTGAGTCATTAAATTTCTGAATTGTTTTATGTATTTTCTTATTTTTGATGTCATATTGTATTTGTTTTATTAGTTTCCCGTTGTACTCTTTTATTAAGGGAGGTTGTATGTAAGCACTAGGGACATTGTCGTCCTTTTGTTTTTGTGAGTCTTTGTATGAGGCAATTTATAGCCCAACTGTTCTCATGTTGAAGCTAATGAATGAATGATTGATTACAAATTTTTCTTCTCTTTGTTTGAGTTCTCTTGAGAGCTAGAGAGTTTGGAGTGAGATCCCTAGGAGAGGGAGAATTGCGCATCACCCACGAACCTTGACAAGTCGGGTTTGTGGTTTTATTATCTATCTTGTTTTTTTTTTCCCCTCCACCATCGTCGGCTCCACCTTCCTCTCTCCCTCCCATGGCCCAAAGCTCCACCCGACGCTTGAACCTCCGACCACTTCTTCCCACCGTCCCCACCTCCTTCCCCTCGACGCCCCACCACCACCACAACCGCCGGTCCACCCTCTTCATCAAGCCGCCGGCCCCCCACCCCTCTTCCAATCTTTGAATTATTTCCTAAATCCCCACTTTCCTAATTTATCCCAATCGATTCTTGGAAAGAATTTGAATTGGAAATAATTCAAATTTAATTCCCTATTCTTTCCTAAGGCCTTGATCTTATTTTTGGAAAGAAGCTTAATTGAATCAAATAATCCAAATCTGCATTAATTGATTAAATCCTTTCCTATTCCATTAATCCTATTTTGGGAAAGGTTCTTTAATTAAATAAATTAATTCAAACCGAAATTGATTGATTAATTAATGCCTTAACCTAAGATACATTGCACCTAGTCTCATGCACCCATCCCTCTCGACTTGGCCGAACCCCCATGCCCCACATTAATTTCTTTCCAAAAATAAAGCTTCTCCTATTGGGATCAAATCAAAGCCCCTCTCCTCTCTCCTACCCTCCCCCTCCCTCATCCCTTTTCCTCTTTAATTATTTCCAAAGTTGGGACTTGATTAGAGGAATTCAAAGTTCAATTTCCAACTTAACTCTTGAAAATCTGAACTAAAGTAGACCCCTATCCTCTTACCTTGGACGGCCACTCCATCTCCCATCCTCTTGCTTAATTTTGGAGAGACACTTCTTTCTCTCCAAGGGAAACCAACAAGTACAAGCAAAGAACACTTCCATCCATACCTCAACGCGACAAGATCAATGCATGGCCGATTCGAATCTTGACTACAGCCTCTCCTACGACAAACAAGGATTTGTTTGCAACCTGCACTCTACCTTCTTCGACGTCAACCCGCACATCGACCACACCGTAGAAGAGTACATAGAGCGCATCTTGGACACCTTGGTCGAGGCTATTGAAGAGCAACTTGGTACCGTCCAGTGGAGGATTACAACCGATACTTGACGAAGGTCTTCTAATCTTCCTTTTCTTGTATTTCTTAAAGTCTAACCCCCTTCCTTGGGATTTGATTTGAGTCATGAAGATCGTGTTCGCTTAACTCTGCCGAGCTTAGTAAACATAGGGATTGAGTGCACTTCATTTATTTCTAATATTATTGTTAGATTAGGGATTTTCGTTGAAAGCTATTATATTTGCATGTTGATGATTTCCTATGTTATTTTGATGATTCAAAGCTCTTATTGTGTAACTTAGCCTAAACAGAAGTGATTGCTCTTACATTTTATTTTGTCGTTTTATTTGCTAATAGTTCTAATATTTATTATTCTAATCAATAAATCGTGCAAGTTCTTTTCAAGTTATTGCATGCATTGTAGTCCTACATCACTAACACCCCTCAAAGACACCCCTATGCGGGAAAGACACTAGGAAGTGCTGAAATTTAGACTGAATGAACTTATTGGAAACACAACATTAAAAACCCCCTTTAAAATTGAACATAATGAAATGATTGAACAAAATGCAAGTTTAGAGCAAAAATTTAAACATCCTAAATATCACACGAGGTGAAATAAACACATAGGACTACATGGAACTTGAAATGAACTCAACGGCTCGCCAACAAATATGAACATACACTTCTTATACTCTTAAGCACTCTCAAACAGCTCAAAATTATGTGTGAACTTGAATAATAAAATGAACAAGGGAGTAACCTAATTTATAATAAGAAAATCTGATTTCCTTTAGGATCCACCTAAATAAAATCTAACCACATGTAAACAACAAAAAATCATGGAATCTCAAAACACATTAAAAGATTCAACTCATCTTCTTCGCCATCAAATCTCCAACACATACACTAAATAAAAAATTAAATTCTACACACATCTCAACAATAAACTCTCATGTAAATAACCAAAATTTGAATCTTTTCAAATCATGCATCCTCCGATACATAATTATCAAATTCGAGCACAATGGATCAAAATGCGCAAAGTGAACTTAAGAGCATCCGTCTGCCTTGAAAAACGTGATGTTGCCTAGAAAAACAAATAAATACTTTTAAAAGAATGTTATTATCTTGAGAAGCATGTAACCAACTCAAGATGCATATAGCCACATCAAGAAGCATACAACTATCCTGATAAATATGTCTCTTCCTCAAGAAGCGTACAATTGCTCTGAAAAGCACACCAATGTTCCAAAAACACAAATACAATAAGCATTAAAATTGCAAGTGCATCGTGCAAATGCATTGAAAAGCATGCAAGTGCATCGTACAGAAGCGTTGAAAAGCATGCTAATATAGTTAGAAACATGCAAGTATGATATGCAAATGCATAAAAAAATGTACAAGCACATTGTGCAAGTATATATGTGAACATGTCAGTGCAACATGCGAATGCACCAAATTTTTTTAAAAAAATGCATAAAAAAAGAGCGCACAACACATCAAATAATCAAAATCAATTTTACCGGCAAGTGCAAAATATTCAAGCATAAAATCTAGGAATGCAGCATGGGCTAAGAATAAGTTGAATTAAAATCCTCTCACTTTAAAAGGGGATCAATTGCTTTACAAAGCCTACAATTATTTTAAAATTTACAAACTATTTAAAAACAAATTTAAACTCATCCAGAAGCGCCTCGACAAGTTCATCAAATGTTTGAATTTATTGTCTAAGAATATTCAAACAAAGGTGTAACCCATACTTCAATATAAGGAAGCAAATAACAGCAAAGTTTTTGTGTGACATCCTTGCAACATGCTAGGTATCTCCTGGAATGTGGATATCAACATGCAAGAAAGTGGCGCTTCAAATCATTTTGGCTTCAAAACAAAAGTTAAGTTTTGTGTCCCAGCTAATTCTCAAGGAAGAGCAGTTATCCTTTAAAATTGAAATAAATTTAATTAGATTGAGCATATTTTAAAAATAATGATACAGACCTAAAACATAGTTGAGTAATTATAATAACAACCAGTACACAATTATCATGAACTAAGTTCCATTAGTTTGATACAAAGCAAGCTAATCTGCAGTGACATCATATGGTTAGCAAATACTAAGTTCCCCCATTCTGATTTACATACATACCACCCTATACTATTATATTTACATATTTAACACCTAAAACTTTAATATTACATACATAACACTCATAGTTCATTTCATATCAAATATGAGTAGTATAAATTAAATATATGAGTGAAAGTAAAAAAAAAAAAATATGAGTGGTATATTTGATATTAAAATAATATAGGGTGCTATGTATGTTATATTAAAATTTTGGGTGTTAGATATGTAAATAGAATGGTATAAAGTTGTATGCATGTAAATTTTCCTAAATTAAATAACCTAAATTGTCGAGTGCTTGCATAAATTATTCAATAAAAATCGTTGCTTTGCAAAAATATGAAGTGGTACAAGATGAAATCAACTACCTATAACTGGCAGGATATGTTTGCAGACATCAAGAAAAGGCTTTGTGAGCATCTCTCCTTGCTCAGACTTGACAGCTTCCATTCCTTCCAAAGAGGGAGTGAACACAGTAACCTCCATTATAAGTCTTGATGTATTGCACCTATTCTGAACAAAAATATCAAAATAAGCATCTCCATCCCCAATTTTAGAAAAGATATGAACCTAGCCGATATACTAAATGAAGGCAGACTTGGCAGGTTACTTCCTATAACTAATGCCCAAAAACCACTCAAGGATCTGTCAAGCCATCCAACGCTGATTTCAAATATAAATAAAATTCAAAGACACCATGCAATAATCAATTTAGAGACCAAAAACACTTATTCAAAGAATTAAAAATAATAGGATGGCTATTAAACCATTGATATTGCAAAATCTTCTCTAGGAACAAGAATCCCAGAACATCAGCCCTAGCGAAATAATTAAAATGAAAAGGAAAAACACTCTGTAACCTATCAGGCGACGGATCTCATCAAAATCCTCCCTTGAAATCCCATTTCGGTAATTAAAAGACGTAGATCTTTGCAATAATAGCGATCAAGTAAGAAATCAAAAGGATGGAAATTTT
>NW_021319944.1:713127-722124 GCF_001605985.2 Dendrobium catenatum | reverse complement strand
ATTTAATATTTTTTAATCGGACACGTTTTTGGCGTGTCCGACACGTGTCGGACGAGTGTCGTGTCAGACACGGTGTCGGACACTGCACGCCTCTTCGAGGAGAAGTGTCGGTGCATCATAGCATGTAATCATTCAATTTTAAAAAAATCACTGAAGTCCTGCACTCGTATCGTTGTGATACTTCTTATGTATCAAGTTCCTGATAAACAAATTCACTTCTTCAAACTAATTTGGTATCTGTACATATCGCATAAAGCTGTGAAAAGTTGTGTTTCTATTAAAATCATTCGAAAATATATCTACCAGATTTTTTTTTTCTTTGTGGTCATTTGATGATGATCACAGCTAGCTTAATTGGAATTCGATTCACTCTTATAGTCTATCATTGTAAAATGTAATTAATCATAACAGGTTCAAGTGCATAGATTTGGATGGAAATGGAATTATAACAATTGCTGAGATGCAATTCTTTTATGAGGAACAATTCCATCGGATGGAGTGCATGGCACAGGAGCCAATACTCTTTGAAGACATTTTATGCCAGATAGTTGATATGGTTTCTCCCGAGGTTCCTTTTCTCTCCTTTCGAACTCAATTAGTCAAATACCAGTAGAGGTGGCTTCATATTGCTCTAAAACTTCCTAACAAAAGTGTTTTATGTGCAGAATGAAACCTATTTTACACTAAGAGATATAAAAGCATGCAAGCTTTCAGGAAATGTTTTCAACATACTTTTCAATCTCAATAAGTTCATGGCATTCGAAACTCGCGATCCTTTTCTAATCCGTCAAGTGAGCATTTTTTATCTTTTCATTGCTTACAACTCAAAGCAAAATTGGGTGAGGATAGCTATTAAAATCTTTGAATTTGTTTGGCCAATATGTTCATGTAGGAGCGGGAGAATCCAACGCTCACTGAATGGGATCGCTTTGCACGTAGAGAATATATTCGGCTATCTATGGAAGATGGGGAAGATGCTTCTAATGGAAGTGGGGATATTTGGGAGGAATCACTGGAGGCACCCTTTTAAGGTAGAACTATGTTGGTGACATTTGATTTTCAGTAACTTTTGACATTTACTTATTCATTTGTGATTATCAGTTTGTTTGGGATAGCTTTATCATAATTTATTTTTTGATATCAGTCACATTTTTAAACTAAAATTTGCTACATGAAATGACTTGGTTAGAAAATATTAGAAATGATCTTTCTTTATTAGATTTAAATGAGAATTTGACTTTTAACATGACACAATGACGAAAAAGAATTCATGTAGCCGACCCCACATAGTGGGACAAAGGCTTGATGTTGTTGTTGTCACATTTTTGTTTGGCTCCAATTTTTCTATTGTTTTTAAAAACTTTATTGGTTGAAATAGCTTTTTAAACTAAAATTTGCTAGTTTGATTGTTATAAAAATGTTAGTGTTATTTTTTTCGAAAAGAAAAAAGGTTTATAATATCTAACATGGCTTTTAAATATTATGTTTTTCCTGACAATTCAATCTGTTCTAAAAAAATCTTCGATCTAATGGCAAATTCAACTCTATGTTCTTTCGCCAATCATAAAGTCCATGTGTAAAATTGTTTGAAAATACTCTTACACCTTCACAATTATATACTTTTGTCATTGTCGCACGCCGAACGTCGTCCGAAGACCAATAAAAATGCGTCACGTCACCTTGTGCTCGGTACAACGGCTTGGTATTGCTGACGTGACACATTCTGGTTGGTCTCCGGATGACGTTCTGCATCCGATCTCCGCACAGAATAATTTCACCATTTTCTAATTGATGGATGGAGCTTGTGTTGCATCTGTTATTCACACCTAAGAATTTCTACGCCTCTCGGCCTGATTATGAAAGCAAGAACTTTTTATTTGGTCTCCGGATGGCGTTGTGCACTCAGTCAGTTCAAATTTATTGCAGGTACCCATACTTGATGAGGGACGAGGGGCCAAGCAATGTGCAAAGACTATTCTTTTAAAGGTGACTTGCACTTTGCATCAGCATTTTGCGTTATTGATGAAGTTAATCATTTTAAACACTGGTAGATGTTCAACATAATAGACCTACAGCTGATCCTCCTAATGTTAGAAATGGATTTGTATATGTCCTTCAATGGAGGATCAACTTGATTATTACTGTCTTCACTCTATGCAAGAGATTTTTAGGTCAGCATTACTTATGATTTTTTTGTGTGCGTTTGATTAGTATTTTTTTTCTCTATAATGTCTATTATTATTGCTGTGTCACATATCAATTCTGAATAAAATACTAGTCAAACGCATATAAGAAAATTTTTTGAGCTAATTTCGCTGAAAAACTAGCCTCCTTTCACTCAGTTTGTGCAGATATGGGCTCTGTTATTCACTAACCATTGATGGCTTGCTTTAATGCTTGTTTAGGCCTTGTTTGGGGAATTTTTATTAGGTCCGGTGTCCTGACGTAGCTCTACGTTCGGACGTCAGTAAAATGCTGCCACGTGCTATTACTCTTTATCGTGCGGCCCGACGACCCGACCCGGAACGGACCCGGGATTGCTATGTATTGGCTGATTTGTGCAGACCGGGGTATTGCTAGGTATTGCTCGATATTGCTCGGCAATAACGAGAAATACCATTATGTCAAGACCAATACGTAGCAATACCGAGCAAATATCGAGCAATATCTAGCAATATTGAGCAATATCCCGATTTTGCTAGGTATTGGTCTTGACAGAGCGGTATTTCTCGTTATTGTCAAACAATACCTAGCAATACCGAGCAATACATAGCAAAACCCGAACATAGCAATACTGGGTTCCGGTCTGGGTCGGGCCGCGCGGTAAAGAGTAAGAGCACGTGATGACATGCTATTGACGTCCGGATGTAGAGCTACGTCAGGTGTCCGGACCTAATAATTGTTCTTGTTTGGGACGGCTCTCTTCCTGCTTCTTAAAGCATCTTTTTATTTAAAAAGTTAAAATTTTTATATTAGAAAGCCGGTTTAAGAAGCAGTAAGAAAGTCATCACAAACGAAGTCTTAATCTATTATTCTTTTTATTATGTTTTAAGAAACCTTGCTTTAACAAGTGCTAAATTGAAAGATTATAAATCAGCCTAAAGTTACTCGTAAAGTCAATAGATGGATGGTCACACAAAGGCAACATCTCTCTTAGGTTTTGTTTGGGATAATTTTTTTACTGCTTTTTAGAGCGGTTTTTTGGTAAGAAAATTTTAATTTTTGTAATAACAAATTATTTAAGAAGCAATAAAAAAAATGTCCTAAATGAATCCTTAAATGGCCAGATAATTGTCTTAATGCTTTGTTTTTGCAATTTGAGTTGGGCCATTATTTTTTTCACTGTTAAAAACAATTTTATTCTGAAAATTTGCTTTTCATGGCAGCTTTCAACAAAGCTGTTTTTCCTACAGCAGTTTTATAATCACTTTCATAAAAAAAATTGGAACTGCCCCATATAGGTACTTAAAAAGGATAAATTATAATGCTGTTTTGTAAGAATAATTTGATATAGAACTCTAGAATCTTGTTTGTGTTCATGGCTAATTTTTTAAATTTCTTATATATTAAAAAATAAATCTTTTATATAATTTTATTTCATGTCATTAATATTTTTAAATAATTATATTTAATTCTCATAAATCCCCTATGTACTTCATAACCTCTCTTCTCTTTTTTTTTTTTTTTTTTTTTTCTTGGCTGAATGTGCGTCCAAAAAAAAATTATATGTATGTGATAGAATTTTATTCAAAATATTATTTGAATAAGATATAAAATTAATTATAGATAAATAGACAAAAAAACTTATAAGAAGGATAATTATAAAATGAATTTCACCTAAGAAGATAGAGAATATTTAGGGTTCGTTTTGTATAGTTTTTTACCACTATTATTTTCGAAAGAAAATATATAATGAAAAGATACTTTAAAAAATAGCAAGAAAATTATGATTATGATTGATATATCATCAAAAATTTATCTTGATCGGGCATGAATCTTAAAGCATAGCAAAATCAAGTTGGTAACTTCCAAAATTAAATTTGGAACCATATAAGCTCCAATTCTAGCAAACTTATAGTCGAACTGAATGTCTTGAAAAGACGAACCTAACGATACCAAGTTCGACTCAATATGAGCCCAAATGAGACTAAATCAAAGACTCAAAGCGCACTTGAAAGGTTCAAACTATAAATTGGATTGATCAAACAGTTTTCAAATGTGGCATGCTTATAGTTGAATCGAGCGGCACAACAAGACGAATCCAATGAGCCCAATATTATCAAATTTTGATATCATTAAGAAATTCAAATGCCCAGTGAATATTCCACGATCAAGGGGATCAATATCGAGCGTCCATTCAAACTGCTCCTAACATACCTTGATCTCCCTCATAATTATTGGTCATGTCACTTCTAGAAAATTATAAATAGACTCATCATCCCTCATTAAAAAGGGGAGCGAGGAAAGCAAGGAAGAGAAGAAAGAGAGAGAAGCTAGAGCTCTCTTTCCACAAGACTCGTCCTCGAACATCGTCAGACAATCGACTGTCGTCGAACTATCATCAGACTTCTGCTCTACCATGGAATGATGTCGGACTTAAGTCTGACCATCAATTGACACCAAACTTCTACTCGGCTTCCAATTATTGTTGGATTTACACTCGGCCACCAACAGACGTCAGACTTCTACTTTGCATCCAACAGACCCTGGACTTCTGCCTGACCACTGACTAAAGCCGGACTTCCACCCGACCACCGACTATGGTTCTTCTGACCTTCGTCGCTAGACAACGATCTTTTTGACCATCGTCACCCGCCGACTACGCTCCTTCCGACCTACATCGCTAGATAATAGTATTTTTGACCAATATTGCCCGTCGACTACAATCCTTTTGACCTCCATCACTAGACAACGGTCTTTCTAACCATTATCACCGACCGACTACGATCCGTCTGACATTTATCACCAGACTAACGTCTTTCCGACCTCCATCACCCGCCAACTATGGTCCTTCTAACCTTCATCGCCAGACTATGGTCGTTCTGACTACTGTTACCTGCCGACTATAGTCCTTATAACCTTCGTTGCCAGACAACGATCTTTATGAGAACTGTCGCCCGCCGATTATGGTCCTTCTGTCCTCCGTCGCTAGACAACGATCTGCCTGATCATGGTCGATTAAGATCCTTCCGACCTTCGTCGCCCAGACAATGGTCTTTCCGACCTTTGTCGCTTGCCAACTATGGTCTTTCTGACCTACTTCGCCCGCTGACTACAATATTTCTGATCACCGTCACTCAACTATGATCAATCTGACCTCCGTCGCCCGTGGACTATGGTCATGCCAACTTAACTAATATATCAATATTTATTCTTCCAATTCTCATCATGTAATGCACTCTATATGATGCATATTTGTTACATCAAAATAAGGTCTTCCCCCCAAGGAAGGACCTCATTTGTAATTAACTGCAAACACTAGTGGATTCATTCAAATTAGGTCAGACCCCAAGATTTTTTCCTCTTTTTCATGGGTTTCCATGTAAAGCCTCTAGTGTCTCTTATGAACGTTATGCCATCTCTTTTATGTGCTGGATCTTCGTACAAAGCTAAGATGTTAAATTTACATTTCTCTGTCGCCGTGAATATTTCACGACGCAACAATGATATTAAAATTTTGACAAAAAAAAAAAAATCAATTGATGAATTGCTTTATGACATAATGTAAAATAAAGAAATATTTAAGGAATGAAAAAAAAAAATCATAAATACATAGATTTTGAGTGACTCAGCTTCTAAAATATATTTCCACTTGCTACGCTCACATTGAGATATTTAGCCAACGGTGTCATTCAAATCTTCCTTTAAAAAAATTAAAGCGTTAATAATTTACATATGATAATTATTTATATAATACTATAGTCTTTCAATGACATGAAAAAATAATTGCTATTTGCATGTTAATATTTTGACTTTCTAAAGCTTTACTTTCATGTGGAAGTCATTTGAATCATTGAATTCATAATTATATAAAATTTTAAATATTTAAAAAATATGGTGATGCTTAGAACGTGAGAGTTGTTGGTGAGCACATTCATTATGTCAATATTTAGCATAAGATTTATTATTAAAATTTTGCTAAAAACTTTGTGCAAGTTAATCCACCATTGAAGTAAGTCATGACCATCGATGCGTGAAGAGCGATAGGATCTATGGAGAATGATAGTGTGAGAATTCTGATAGGACCAGCAACGAAGAGCAGCAAACTTGTATGTTATGTTGACATATGATAATGGAATGTAGGGGTGCAAACGAGTCGAGTAGAGGTCAAGCTGACTCACAATAGAAATCGAGCTCGTTAAGCGACAATCTTCCTGCGCGAATGCGGTTCGCACGCGCCTGCTTTAGATTAGCCCCGCCATTCCACCTCTTCTACCACGAATGCGGTTCGCACGCTCACGAGCATCGATTCAACCCCCCCAGTTCTTATGCGACACGAGCTTCGATTTGCCCTCGTCATTCCGCCTTCTGCCCCTACTATTTCGTGAGCCGCTCGACGAGTAATCGAGTCGAGCGGACAACTGTTTGAACTAGAGGTCAATAAGCCCAACGAGTTCGAAATCATGTTCGAGCTCGTTAACGAGTCGAGCTCCATTTGGCTTGACTTGGTTACACCCCTAATGGAATGTGTCCTTTTTGTTTTATTTTGATATTTTGATATTATATATAAATATATTAAATATTTAAATGTTAATGTTTTCGATTTCTATGCATGTAAATGCCCTTTTTTTATTATTATCAATAGAAAATGTTCTTGTACGAAAAAAGTGATGTCAAAGCTAAGGAAAAAGCACATTTTTAACTAAATTTAACTAAAAAGGAAAAAAAAAAACACATTCAAATGTTTTAATAACATAAAAATATCACTAAATTTAACTTTTTTTATAAAAGGAAAAAAACACATTTTTATGCATATATTTTTATGTGATTGAAAGACTAGTTTTATATAAATAATTATCTTATTGAAATTATTATTACTTTAAATTTTTTAAAGGAAAATTTGAATGGCACCATTGGCTAAATATCTCAAGTAGGGGTAAAAAAAAAAAAAATTATTAGAGAGGGGCAATTAAGTAACTTAACCCATAAATTTCTTATTTTGCAACCCCCCCTAACCCGCCGAATTCACGAACAAAGCAGGCGACGGGAAGTCCTGGTCTCACGGAATTCTTCGGTGATTCGCGCAAGACGGAAGGCTTCGGTGATTCGCGCAAGAGGAGGTTCTGGTCATCTGGAGATTGGATTTCGCCAAGTTGGTCCACTGCTTGCGGTCCGCTTATCGCTGTCGGCAGGTTCCCTTCGTGAATCGCAAGGGCCTCCGGTGAGATCTAGGTCAGTTTTGATTTTTGAACACATTGCTTGATTGTTCTGTTTGTTATTTTTTGTTTGATTTTCTGTTATTTTGATGGATTTTCATACCGAAATGATGTGTGCTTTGTGGTATTTCATATTTTTATGGATTCATGGTGGCTCTTCATTTTTTTGCTATATCCATATCTATTTTCATACCGCAAATGAACAATAAGAAAGGAAAAGAAAAAGGGAAAAAGCATTGATGGCCTACAGCTATCAATTTCACAACATAACTTATGTAATTCTTCTTTCTGTACCACCGACTCTTCTCTCTCTAAAACTTTTTGTTCGTTAAAAAAGAATGAAAAAATTCTGGCTGTTGGAGATTGGTCCCTTCATTCTGCACCAGTGGTGGGAGCAATATATGAGAAGCTGGAGTTTTCTTTCTGGAATGAGATAGCCTAACTTTGTTTTATATGAAATAGGCATTGTTTGCTGAGCGCTGAAATAGTTTTAATATATATCTATATTGGCTAGGTTGTGAAGCTACCATTTTTGCAATTGTATATAGTGAAAAAATGTGCATATGCAGTTTCGATCATGGCGAACTTCTTGATTATTTTGGAAAAGGGCCAAAAGAACTTAGTTATCAACCTGAATTGACATTAATAAAATTCTTTTTGTTTTTATGCTGTTGATCTTCTTTTCTTTGAATGTTAAGATTAATGGCTAACATTCAAGACTAATTATAGTTTAATTTTTAACGGTAGATGGTTCATTTAGTTTATTAGCATTGTAGAGTCATCCTTTCTCTTAAACATCATTACAAAAATATAATATATAGATATATTGAAACTCTTCATATTTTTAATATAATATTTTGATTGACGGTTGCTCTTCTTTGGTAATAAATTTCATTTTAGGAATTAGAGAGTGATTCTTTTCGTGCTTATGATGAGAGGAAATTGATGTCTAGCAGAGTTATATCCAAGTGATTTTTCTATAATTGAGGTTATTGCTCTTAAAAATCAATTAGCAGCGTACATTATCGATATGCGGACTAGTGAATAGTTCTCCTCTCTAAGAAGCATTGCTGATCTTGCAAAGCAAATTGTTAAGTTCAAGAAGAATGATGTGTATCATTTGGTTTACAAACTTATTACTTTAGCATTAACCTTACCAGTTGCTACTGCTACGGTGGATAGAGCATTTTCAGTCATGAAAATTATCAAACATCGATTGCGTAGTAGGATGAGTGATGATTGGCTCAACGATTCTCTTGCGCCTTACATTGAAAAAGATGTATTTGATTTGATTCCCAATGAAGATGTTATCCAATATTATCAAACAATGCAAAATAGATTGATAAAATTGTAATGATTTTCAAATTTCCTATCATAATGGAATACAAGGTTTCACTTTGAATTATGTCTTCTTTTTTTTATATCAGTCTATTATACTAAGAAAATTTTGCCCCCCCCTAAGATGAAAGGCTGGTTCCGCCCCCCTAATCTCAACGGGAGAGTAGCAAGTGGAAGTATTGACTTTATTATTGCTTTTTAAAACAATTTTTTAGTACAAAATTTTTTTATTTTTATAAAAAAATTGTTTTAAAAAACAGTAAGAAAGCCGTCCCAAACGAAC
>NW_021319944.1:708627-713027 GCF_001605985.2 Dendrobium catenatum | reverse complement strand
ACAAGTCAAAGCACTTGTCAATTGTGTATTTTGAATGAACCAAAAATTCAACCTTTAAGTACTTCTACTCTAGTGAAAAAGTATGAGACCTTGAAACTAAAGTGGACCAAACAAAGTCGTGTGTGAAGATCCTTAGGTGATTTGTGTTAAGCAAACCATATGGCCAATTGCCAAGTCAATAAAGCCAAAATCAATAATAAGAGGTCAACATGACTTAAATTGGACAGGCCGATAAATACAAATCATTCATTATTATAAATATTGAACTCACTAATGCACAAATTCTTAAAAGGGAGTATAAACAAGTCAGAGTTGTCAAAGCACATCTTAGAGAAATAGGGTATCATAAAGGACATGCTCAAACTTGTACCAATTATCACTAGTCAAACTGAAACTTTAAGAATAATAAGCCAAGATGACCTAATGTAGTAACTCATAAAAGGCACTGATGGTTGACAAATCAAGACAAAGTTGAATATGCTCAAGGCATCGATTACTTAGTTCCATCAACTGGTTGACCTCCTTGAGAAAACTTAAATCCCTTAGACTAATATGACTAAATAAACTAGAAAAAAAAAAAAGTTAAATGAGTCAAACATTGGCAAATGGAGCATGGCTCTTTAATATAAAGTCAATTAACATGTAAAAAATATGTGATATTTGATAGTGCCAAGAGCCCAATAGCTTCATAATAACATCACTTTATTATAAGTGATATATTAAGTGCAACAAATAGTATATATATAATTAGATACATATGTTGGATCCTCACCAACAATAAAATTTATAGAAAGTCATAATTAAGTATACCAATAAAGCCAAACAATCCAATTCAAATGCCCATAGATGGGAAGTAAGCTTTCTTTTGGAAATAGACCATCAAATAGATAAACAAATAAATTTGATCTCAAATTAATTGAAAGCTAGTCATATCAGTTAGGATGGACCATATTTTTTATTTTAGTATTTATGGGCAATAAAATCATAACTAAAATCAAACTAATTAGCATAACTACCATGGAAAATTAATATCATAAAATTCGCCTGCATAATCGTCAATTTTTGTAAAACTGACGATTACATCAAGAGGAAAATATGCCAGAAATTACCGACGGAATTTTCAGTGGAAAATCCATCAAAACTATTTCATTGGGTTTAAGTAAGATGACGGATTTTCCACTGGAAGTTTTGTCGATAATTTACAGCGTATTTTCATCGGAAGTTACTGCCGGTTTTATAGAAACTGACGGTCTTATCGGCGAATTTTCTACTGGTAATTTTATGGCGGTATATCTGCCAGAAAATCCACCGCTAAGTTACTAGTAAAACATCTGTCGGTTTCACCGCCTCTTCTACCCGACAGATGTAATTATGCCGGTAAACCAAGTTTTTCCTGTAGTGAGATTTGTTGAATTGGATTGAATCCATCCTTCAGTGTTAGGATGCTGAGTTATTTTAGGTTCATTCTTCAGGAGATACAAAGATAAAATAGAATCGTCATCTGGGGACAAAATGAAGAATTGAGTTGTCATTTCAGGACAACATCTTAGGTTAGAGTTGTCTTTTAATGAAGAGATGCTAAGTTGAACTTGAGTCATCTCCTACTGATGAGATACCAAAGAGCTTCTGGAGTCTGCTTCTGGAGTCTGTTTACCTTGCGACCAACTTAGTCTTTGTTTGAGACAGTTTTTTTACTGCTTCTTAAAGCAGCTTTTTAATTTTTGTACTAAAAAGCTGCTTTAAGAAGCAGAAAAAAAAGCCATCCCAAACAAAGCTTTAATGTCACTCGTTGGCCTTTACAACTCTTGAATCTTACGTGCGACTTAGCATTGTCAAGGCAACTTAGGTGTAAAACTTTTTTTACTGTCATAATTGAAATCTCATAAGTTGAAGATCTCAAAAACTTAAACTTGCATGTTTTCAGCTTGATCTATGTAGCTTATGTTTTTCAATCTTCTCGGTTTACTAGCATTAATGTGGAGTTTTCGGCAAGTCTAGAATTATTGATTAAAATAAAGTCATTGAAATGAACAAAAGAAATTTTAAAGAAAAGTATTATAGATTTTATTATTTTAATATTACTTTTTTTAAATAAATTTCTTTCTCTTTTGTCCTGAGCATATTGATTAGACTAAAAATTCGAAATTGACTCATTTTTTATCCGATTTTGACCCGAAAATCGAAGATTTACCCAATTTTTTACCCGAAAACTAGCAATTTTAGGTCAACTTCGATTCATTCGTGTCGGGTCGGGTTCGGGTCCGAAAACCTGACCGGTTTTTAAATAAAGTTTATGAGTGAAGAAATCATTTAATATTCTCATATTGATATATTTTAACTATTTCTACGTGAGATTAAATTCAAAATCTCACCTGCAACAGCAATCAAACCCCCTCCAAAGTGGAGAGTTCTCAAGATTAGCTATCACTCTCCCTCAAATGCAACATCATATGGTAGCTTGCCTCAAGAACTCTCTCAGCCATGTGAACAATTATGATGGCCACCTGCTCTTCATGAACTTCGCTCAAGTATGATAGAATACAACCAATGCTTATGAAAGCCACAAAATGCATGAACCATTTTTATAATAGTCAAATCATCAAATTTGATACTACTTGGTAGATAGTGTAATCTAAAGGAGGACAGAAGTTAAGCCAATGCTTATATATACTTAATGCTTAAATATACTTACATGTGTTTATATGTATGCATCAAAGCACATCTTAGAAAAACAGGGTAACATAAAGGGCATGCTCAAACAGGGTAACATTAATAAGCCAAGATGACCTAATGTAGTAACTCATAAAAGACTCTAATGGTTGACAAATCAAGACAAAGCTGAATATGCTCAATGCATCGATTACTTAGTTCCATCACCTGGTTTACCTCCTTGAGAAAACTTAATCCCTTAGACTAATTTGATTAAATAAACTAGAAACAAAAAGTTAAATGAGACAAACATTGGCAAATGGTGCATGGCTCTTTGATATAAATTCAATTAGCATGTAAAAAATATGTGATATCTGATAGTGCCAAGAGCATGATAGCTTCATAAGAGCATCACTTTATATGTGATATATTAAGTGCAACAAATATTTTATATATAATTAGATCCATAAGTTGGATCCTCACCAACAATAGAGTTTATAGAAAGTTATAATTAAGTATACCAATAAAGCCAAACAATCCAATCCGTTTTTAAATAAAATTTATGAGTGAAGAAATCATTTAATATTCTCATATTGATATATTTTAACTATTTCTACGTGAGATTAAATTCAAAATCTCACCTGCAACAGCAATCAAACCCCCTCCAAAGTGGAGAGTTCTCAAGATTAGCTATCACTCTCCCTCAAATGCAACATCATATGGTAGCTTGCCTCAAGAACTCTCTCAGCCATGTGAACAATTATGATGGCCACCTGCTCTTCATGAACTTCGCTCAAGTATGATAGAATACAACCAATGCTTATGAAAGCCACAAAATGCATGAACCACTTTTATAATAGTCAAATCATCAAATTTGATACTACTTGGTAGATAGTGTAATCTAAGGGGCAGTTTGGTATTGGATTTAAAGCGGGATTTAAGTCGGATTTACGCTAAATCCAGCCAAACAGTTTTTGTGCACATGTTAAATCCCGAGATTCGGTAAATCCTGGATTTACAGATTTACGGCTTAAATATGGGATTTAGTAAATCCCTGGCATAGCCGGATTTAACGGGATTTAAAGTTGGAGCTGAAATATTACCCGCGGCACCCGTGTCGTCAACTGGCCAGCTTCGCCCTATTTCTACAAATGAACGCAGACGTTCATCTTCACAACTGCCTCAACCTGCGATTTCTTCTTCTCATCTTCAATAAGCTGTTTCACTGCGTCCTGCTCAGGCGACAGGTAATCAATTTTTTTCCTTTTTTGTGTAGATCACAGTCTGATAGTGTTTTTGCTGCAAGCTTAATGTCAGCCCTGGAGTAGAGGACCTGGAACATACCTTTTCTTCACATTTTTCATGAAAACTTCAATTATTTTGTGAATAACGTACACCAATAAGTAGATTATTAAAATTTTTGTAAGTGCTAATTTGATTGCTTGTACATAAGAGAACAACTATTAAAAGATTTGAATTTGTTTTCACTATATTCTTTGATACGAAATTAGTACATTACATTTTAGAAGTTCTTATTAAGGTATTTGAAGAGTTTGCAGTAATATTAATTTCAAACAACGGATGTTATTTATGAAGAAGCACAGAGATACATCAAGCCACAGAGTGAGTTATCAGGAGGAAGACGATGAACAGTAACAACAACATTTTCATTGATTCAGTAATGTGTGTTACATGAGTATAAGTAAGCCAACTATGATGTAATAGTAAATGTCTAAATTGCCCATGGCCGT
>NW_021319944.1:704969-708527 GCF_001605985.2 Dendrobium catenatum | reverse complement strand
CCCACTAAAGTAAAATCCCACTTGTTGCCAAACAGCCATAAGTTTTAATTATAAATTTATTTTCTTTTCGACTAAGGGGCTGTTTGCAAAAAAATTGAGACGATGCAAAAACTCTTTTATTACCTGAAGCAAAAACAACGAGGATCAAAAGAGGAAGGAAGCCATTGTTGATCTGTGAGCCGTTAGTCGAAAAGAAAATGAACTATTAATATTTGTGAAATAAATGATCTGGCAATTCATTGATGAAGAGGACCAATAGAATACTGCCTAATATAGAATTTGGACAGCTAAAATAGGTATTGTTTGAAAAGGCAACTGATCCTGAAAACGACTCTGCGCCACAAACCACCTCGTCACAGCTCAAGGCGGCGTCGGACAGCAACGGCTGAGCAGGCCTCAGCTTTATTCCCACTCGGTTCTGCCACTGTACACACTAACGGCCATGGGCAATTTAGACATTTACTATTATATCATAGTTGGCTTACTTATACTCATGTAACACACATTACCGAATTAATGAAAATGTCGTTGTTACTGTTCATCTTCTTCCTCTTGATAACTCACTTCGGGTTGATGTATCTCTGTGCTTCTTTATTGTTCATCAAACAGAAAATTGGCTAAGAAATTATTTACTTAAAATATTTGTTGATGAGATTTAAAGAGGTAGTTTCTCAAGAATAGGATGGTGCCTATAATATAACATGTTCTTTTTGCAAAGCAAACAAAAGCTTTTATCTTAAGAAAAATAGGGGTGTCAAAAATCGACACGACTCAAAATCCGATCCGGACCCGACTCAAAAAAATTTGGGTTCGGGTCATCCCGTTTGTAAAATGAGTCAAGTTCGGGTTTGGATTTTTGACATGTTTGTTAAACGAGTTGGATTTGGGTTGACCCAAAGACCCACGGGTTGACTAGACTAACCTGTTAGTAAAAAAATCTTTTGAAATTAAAGAAAATGTAATGATGTAATTGTTCTAAACGATGGCTATGAAATTATTTGAACTCCGTTGAGTTTTTTAAACATACAAATACTTGAGGCCGTGCAACTAAATTTTAATAAACCTTCTTTTGATTATAAAACTTCTTTGAAAAAAGAAATATACATTAAGATATGCGTCTATATTTATCATTAAACTAACCAAAAAAAATAATTCAATCAATGGGGTTATAATACACATACATACAAGTAAAAAAATACATCCAACCAATGTCATGTAACTTAATTTTTTGAAATCCCATTTAGTCCAGTTCGGGTTCGCGGTCGGGTCGGGTCGGGTCAACTCGATAACCACACAGGTCGGGTCTGAGTTGTTTGTCTTGACCCGTTTAGCTAAACGGGTCGGGTTCGGGTCAACTTGTTTATGCCCGGGTCAACTCGGGTTGGACTCAAACCCGATCCGTTGACCCGAATTGACACTCCTAATAAAAAAAATATTTTATTTAATTGTCATAGATGGTTTTTACCTACAAATCATGTGTTCATATGAGAACAATTTAATGATTATAAGAGTATTCAATTCTAAAGTGAATACGGTACTTAAATGTAGAAAGAACGATAGATAATTAAAAAAATTAAAATGAGTTTTTGATTGAGTATTTTAGGATTTTAATTAAATTTACTAAAATGTTATATCATTAAGTTATAAATAGACCCCCTTATTCTTCTTATGAAAGAGGACTACGATGAATTTTGAGAGAGCATATAGAGACCCAAAAACTCTAAAATCACGGCCAACACTTAATAACAATAATCACCATTAGCAATCTCCATCCCTTGAACACTATTGCTCGACCATCGCCATTTGATTATCATTGATCAATCACTATAGCTTGTCGATAATCATCCGATCACATTCGTCCAATTGCTGCAAGTCATCAACTGTCGACATAAAAACTATAGCACATTCATCATTATATATCGAACTAATGGTGTTCTAATTGTCATAACACATCCCATTGCCCGACCACCATCACTAGATCACCATTGATTTACTTTTACTCGTTTATGCAAGATCATGATACAAAGCTGCTGTGCAAAACTCCATCTACTATCACATAGAACAATATATACTAAATAATACAAAAAAAAAAATCAAAATAGTCCCCAAACTATTCGTGTATGGCCAATTTAGCCTCAGAGTATCACGTTACCCCAATTCAATCACTTGGCTATGTAAAATCAATCCAAAATAATTCTACGTGTATAAAATTGATCGCAATTTAGTCCATCAACTTTTCAAAATTTATCATGATTTACTCCCAAATAGACCATTTTGAATCAATTTTATATAAACGAGGGATCAAATTGAAACAACATTATATTCTGGTACTAAAATAACCATATATAAATAATCTATAGACTATTTTGAAATTTAATCTAAATAATATGACTAAGAAAACTCTAATTAAGAAAAAATATCTTTATTAATATGTTTATTCAAAAAACCTTGCCATCAATAAATAATCAATGATATCAACAGCTATAAACACATATGCATTGAAAGACAATTTCATCATAGGGAATGCAGGCTCCAAAGCCTCTCAGCTTTCTGAAGCAGCGTCCTCTGCAGATGGGAAGGTTGCAGCTGTCTGGGGTAAGAATCACTGAGCATGTCTTCTGTGCCTCTACCGTTGGAACCATCATTTCTGCTGCGAATTTAGGAAAAAATAAATTAAATTAATAAAATAACTACATCAAGCATTAGAAAATCAGTTTATAAATTGATTATTTATGCCTAAGCTTTTTTACTGCTTTTTAAAATAATTTTTTTATATAAAAATTAAATTTTTTTACTATAAAGCTGTTTTAAAAAGCAATAAGAAAGTCATCCCAAACGAGGAAAAGAAAGAGAGAAATTTTGATAATATTTTACGAATGAAAAATGAAAAATATAAAGATTAAGGATTGTTAGGGATGACTGCAGCATTTTATAAAAGTGATTATGAAGTTGTTGTAAATAAAGTAACTTTAATGAAAGCTGTTGTAGAAAACAGTTTTCTAGCATGAACTATGATTATGTTCTAAATATAAAATAGTAAGAAAATTATCCCAAACAAAGCCAAGATCATTTGAAAAATTATGAGATTTCATGCAAAAAAAACTCTTTTATTACCCGAAAGAAAAACAACGAGGATCAAAAGAAGGAAGGAAACAGCAGAAGACTTGGCCATTGTTGATCTGAGCAGTTAGCAAAAAGAAAACAAAGCAGTAATTGTTGTGAAAGAAATGGTTTAGCAATTTATTGATGAAGTGCCAATGCAGTACATCTCTATATATATAAAATTAGGGCAACAATGGCTGATGTGCAGTGCTACCTGAAATAGAATATTGGATACTAAAATAGGTATTGTACATCAAGATCAAATAGGCAATTGGTTAAAATATGTTTTCTTTAAATATTTGTTGATGAGAATTAAACAGGTAGCTTTTGGTTGCCTTCTCTCAAGCAATAAGCTGGTGGCTTAAACAATAGGCTAACAGCTCCTGTTTTTAGTGGCAACTTCTGTCGTACAAAGTAGGGGTGTCAATATTTGACATGACACGAAAATCCGACCTG
>NW_021319944.1:668012-699703 GCF_001605985.2 Dendrobium catenatum | reverse complement strand
TTCTTTCAAGATTTCATCAATAGGATCTTACTAGCGAAGGGTGATGAGATTGATGTGTTCATCTATTTTTTATCGCTCTCCACCTCAAAGGGAATGATAAGATAACGACTGATACGTCTTTTTTCATAGCAGTCGCTATGATGAGATTGGTGATAAGTGAAAGGCCAAGAGTTATTTAATGATAGAAGGATAACAAAGAGGTTCAAGAGAAAGTTAAGCTTCGTTTGGGACGGCTTACTTTATGCTTCTTAAAGTAAGAAAACCGTCCTAAATAAAGCTTTAGTTTTGATGTTTGTAGAATTAAGCTTATGTGAGAAAAGTAAATTTTAATTATTAAGCATATAAATATGATAGTTTTGATACTATATATAACAGAAATTTTGTATAAGAAGCAGTTGGCTTGTAATCAGAGCAGTGAAGGTACTGAGTACTGACGAGAGAGAGAGAGAGAATCAGCATTTACCATTTACAGGAATTCGAGAAGCTGCGGGCCCACTCTGCACACTCTGGAAACAAAGTGGGGTCTACATTGACTTTGACTGTCTGCTGGACTTTCGGCAAACCGTCCGCTGATATTTCTGTCATGCATATGTCATCCACTATCCAATAGAAAAACTCACGAACAAATTAAATATATACAATATTTTACTATTAAAAAAAAAAAGAGAAAACAAAAAGATATTTAAAACATTCTGTAATTAGAGGTGTGTTTAGTTAAGTTTAAACTAATTATTTATTTTTAATTCCAAATTACTGATTTTAATATCAGATTAAGTAATGATACATTTTGAGATCTTCGAATCTAAGATTTCATTTGAGACAGCTTTTAACTGTTATTTTTTTCATTTTTAAACAAAATTTATAATAAAAAGTTGATTTAGAAAATAGTAAGAAAACTATCTCAAAAGAAACATATGCTTCGTTTGGGACAATTTTCTTAGATTTTATTTCGGACGGCTTTCTTGCTATTCCTTAAAGCAGCTTTCTAATACAAATTTCTTTCTTTTTATACTAAAAATTTGTTATAAGAAGAAATAAGAAAGCCGTATCAAATGAAATCTAAATCTAATAAATTTTAATAGAGATTTGTGTAAATAAAAAATTTATAATTAAGAATAATAACAAAGTACCTTTGTCTTCTGTATATATTTTTTTGAACAATTGATAATGTTACAAAGATTTAACATCTAAATTTTATGGGATGATGGAACAGACATACGGATAAAAATAGTTACAATAAACATCAGAGCCCTTAAATGAAAATCTCAGCACAAAATGGTATGGCCAAACAAAAACATGGCTGTCTCATTCAAACAACTACAGTCATATTATTGAATGCTCATTGAATTTACCTTCAAAATTTTGTGGAGAAGCTATACTGATTGCAGTCAATCTTATTAATGGATTTCTGTTAGAAAAATACGGACAGGAAAGCACCATATCAATTACTTCATCATGAGCCACCTACAACTAGGAATGTCAATTCGGGTAGGGTTGAAGTTGAACGCGGAATTAACCCGACACTATTTAGGTCAACCCGAACCCGACCCGGTTTAAAAACGGGTCAGGTTTTCGGACCCGAACCTGACCCAATTCGGATCCGGGTCAACCTGACCCGACACAAATGACCCGGGGTTGACCCAAAATTGCTAGTTTTCAGGTCAATCTTCAATTTTCGGATAAAAAATGGGTCAATCTAGGGTTTTTGGGTCAAATACGAGTTTTCGTGTCAATTTGGGGTCAGTTTTGGGGTCATTTTAGGGTTGCTGGGTCAACCTGAACCCGACCAGATTTTTAAAACGGGTTGATTTGTTAAACCCGAATCCGACCCGTTTTGAGTCCGAGTTGACCCGAACCCGGATTTTTCCGAGTCTGATTCGGGTCGTGTCAAAAATGGACACCCCTACCTACAACCCAACAAGCACAAATTCTCCCAGTTCTCTTGCACAACCCACTTCCAATTCTATAAGAAGTTTTCCACAGCTGATGGCTATTTGCCACTTCGCATTTGCTTCTTCGTTTGTTTCAAATCTATATATAGAGGTTTATGTCTACTGTAAAGAGTGTGCAATTATAACCGTGTTTCTTCACAATAGTGAAATCACCACCTCCCTGTGGATGGAAGCAATTCTTCGTCAAATCATGCATGTAAATCGCATCGTGTTCATTAAATTTAATTGTGTGATTTTCTATTTTCCGTTGCTTATTTGCACAACAGAATAATAGTACTGTCACTGATCAAAGGGTTCGGTCAAGCGTTTAAATTTGATGAAAATTATAATTTTCAATGAAAGAAAAGTATAATTTTCAATGAAATTAAAAGATTTTCTATGAATTTTTGGGAAACAAATAGATAATTTTCATGCAGTGATTTGATCTGAATAATCAATTTCTCATTGCATCTCATCTATCTTCTTAATTACACAGAATATAAAATGCAATACTGGCAAAATACCATGTCAGATGAGTTTTAAGCATTGCAACAACAAGGGAAATGATAGCTATATGTCCGCTACCTTAAAGCCAAACCATCATTGGATGCAGATTCTACCAGCAGCACTGTTTCTCTTCACATGGCTCGACTCATAGGACAATATTTTACTCGAGAGCATGGTACAGATTATCATAAAACGTTAGTTCTATAGCTAAAATGATGATCATTCGAAGATACAATTAACACATAAGTGGCAAGTGTTACAACTCGATATATCTGATGCAGGTCTTTATGGCGAGCTGGATGATACAGTTTACATGCATGTCTGAACCAAGCTTGTTGGTTTCATCTCTTAAATTTTGTGGGAATTCAAGATCAGAAAATTGCAACAGTGCTGTTTGTCTGCCAGGAACTCTACTAGAAATGGCACAAATCTGGAATTCCATTCAAGAAGCTAACAGGCATCACTGCAGCATCTGCATCTGAAAATCCCAAATTTTATCGTCCACTCGCCTTATCATTGCAAGATCTCACGGTTACGAGATTAAACATAGCATGCATGTGTTTTATCAAATCTGTCAACGTATTTGCATGTTCTTCATCAACACTCAAAAGGCTCCTTTGTTTTCTCAAAGGAGCTAACGACGACCATGGCCTACCTATTGAATCCAACTGTCATCTTCTTTACTTCTATTCTGATTTTGAATGGCCCGGAAATGCTCAATATGGAAAATCTGTAACTGGATATTACTCCTTTTTGTATGTCTTGACGAAAGCCCTGTCCACAGCTTCTTGTTTCAAACAACTATATATGTAAGAAACTAACGATTCAATCCTGGGATCATTAGTTCTCAGGGAGGTATAAACTGGTCATTTTCCACTTGTTACAACCAGTACTCCTTTCTTACTTACCGCATTGGTTTTGTATTTGGAGCAGCTACTAAATTCTGCACAAGGCATCTGTATAATTGCTTGATAACAAACTAAGCATTTATCACTGCTGAAGCTCTGCTATTCTCTTAAGAACTCATGTGCAGGTTGCACTGTAAGTTTAAGTTTATTGGGGATATGAGAAACAATGTAACAATTCTCACCTGAGAACATTGAATGCTCTGCTCGCTTCTTCCTCTACTTCTTTCGCTTAGGTTTAGTCTCATCGCCTTTCCCTTGATGACTTAGTGCTTTTGTTTGCTTTATAGATTGAAGAACCGAAAAGTGGGATGATCAAAAATTAATATTTATAATTGATGAAGGAGAAGAGTCGTTCTTGAAACAGTGAAAGAGAAAGACAAAGAATATTAACTCTATCTCAAATCAGGTACACAGGATAGGTATATATAGATTAAGAGAGTCGCAACTATACATAGCTAACCTATCACCTATAGTCACGTCATACTCTATTAAAGACAAATACAGAAATATTTATTTAGTATGCTCTAATATGCCCCTGCAAACTCATGGTGCTTGTGTAACCGTCAGTTTGAGTCTTAGTTGATGAAAACGTGGCGTGGAGAGAGATTTGGTGAGAATGTCGGCCACTTGATCAATCTTGCTGATAGGAAGAAGACGAATACTTTGAGTTTGTATGTAATTCCGTATAAACTTCTGATCTATTTCAATATGCTTTATACGAGCATGAAATACAGATAGTTGGCTAAAGTTATTGCAGAGATGTTGTCACAATAAAGATCGGTAGAGGTATTTTGCAGTATGCCAAATTATGTAAGAAGATGTCTATTCCAAATAATATATGAAGTTAAAGTTGCTAGCGCTTGATATTTTGATTCCGTTGAAGATCTGGATACAGTGTGCTGCTTTTTAACGGTTCAGGACATGATAGTTTCCCCCAGAAAAGAACAGTAGCCCGAAGTTAATTTTCTTGATATGGGATCTCCGACCTAGTCAGCATCTGAAAAAGATTTAAGGAATAGATTAGTTTTAGTAATCGGTATACCATATTCGAGCATACCTTTGATGCAACGAAACATGATGAAGGAGAAGAGTTGTTTTTGAAACAGTGAAAGAGAAAGACAGAATATTAACTCCATCTCAAATCAGGTACGGGAGATATGTATATATAGATTAAGAGATCTCTTAATCTCTATAAAGCAGCCAACTTTTCCTTGAGTTCCTCTTGAATAATGAGAACTCTCATTGTACTCGCGGAGTACCAACTTCTACTCCCTAGGCCTTCATGAAAATTCCTTAAGGTAGACAATATGTTCCACATTCCTTAGATCCAACTTTTCGGGTGCTCGACGTCATCTCCAATCCATCCAACTCCAATCCTCTTAATATAGACATATGAGATTCAAATAAAATGCTTTTTTGACTGACCTTAAACATAAGCCTAGAAACAAAATCAATAGCACTCAAAGCATTATCACAATCCCCACCTCATCTTGTGTGTCAAGTTCTTTCTCTTTCAGCCTGGCAAACACCGAGCTATCCTTTAGCGCTGTAATGCCTGCATGAAGCTAAAGCATGAATGCAAGGCAACAGAAGATTTAGGCTTCGTTTCAGACAATTTTAGATCACTCTTTTCTCTTGTATTAAAAAGCAGCTTGACAAAACAGTAAAAAAATTATCCCAAACGAAATCTTAGTAAGTCAAATTTGACAGCAGCCACATGGAAGGATTTTTCATCACACAAATCCCTATAAATCCTCTTTTCTGCAGCCTTCTTTTGCTTTTTACTGAAATACATTGCTCATATATATTCCCTCACTTTATTCAATTATGTGTGGCATCAGCTTAGAATTCAGATTTTTTTGCAGTGGATCGATTATATTCTCTTACTCTGCATTTACTCTTTTGCATGTGAAAGGTAGCAGGATCTGATGGCATGCATAAAAAGCAAGATGAATCAAATCACATATATATGTATTTTTGAAATAATTAAAGATGAAATAGGAAAAGCTTTTGTAAATTTAAAGTTTTTTTTTAATAGCTTTTAGCCATTATTTTTTTCTTTGCTTTCAAAAAATTTTATGTTAGAAATCCGTTGTAGAAACCAATACTAAAATTGTTTCAAACGAAGCCTAAATGTTTGAAAAATATGACGTTTAAGCTTATAAAGAAAATCGAAATAAAAATTCAAAAGAGAGGAAAAAAAGTAGAAGATAGAAGAGCCTAGATTATAGATGAGCAAATTCAAACTTGAAAAGGATATTTCTGGCTCTCGAAGATTGATGGGAAAAGAAATTGATAGCTTAACATCGATTCTCTTTGTTGTGAACTATACTGATTTGAAGATTAGATTTTTGACGGTTTAAACCGCCATGAAATCAGACTTGTAGCAGCAGTTTTCAAATCACCACAAATAAATGCCGCAAAAGCATTCAATTTTTACTTCTCAGTAGTGAGAGATGAACTGATTTGTATGGGTTTTTTTTTCAAATTTAAGATGAATGAGAGCCATCCAACCCCCATTCAGATCAATTGAGTTCTAGATATATAGCATAAATTTAGGATGGTTTGAATTCCGATTTCAACAAATTATAGTCAAAACAAATATCTGGACAAGATGAATCTAACAACATAAAAAAGTAATCTTTTATAAATAATTGGAAATGTCAATATTGTCAGAAATCTTTTAAATGGAATTGCAATTATTTTTGTTTGTTTATTGCCAGAATTATAGAAATGATTATTGTAAATTGCTTGGAATTCTCTAACAGCTCAAACTTTTAACTATTGAGGTATTGTCCGCCTTAACCTAAGGGTTTCACGATTTTGTTTTATTAGTGTAACTTCCTAGGAGGTGATCATGTTAAAAAAAAGGAGTTTTTTAATTGAAATTTCAACTATTTAACCAATAGATACATCGATGTTTAAGAGTATAACTTATTTTACTTAAGGGATTTCACAATGAATATTCCTCACTTAAGTAACTGACGTCACCAACTGGAGCTTTCGTCCATCGAGCTTCCGTCGTCGATCTTTCGTCCATCGAGCTTCCGTCGTCGATCTTTCGTCCGCATCATTGAGCGTCCGTCGAGTTTCTGTCCGTGTTCGCTAGCTTGCGCCGTCGAGATTCTGTAATCAAGCTTCCATCCAACTAGCGTGGTCGCCAGCTTTTCCCACGTGCGAATTCATTTTCCCGCCCACGATTGCATTTCCTGTTGCCGATTTCATATGCGAGCTGCTCAACGAGCTCGCAAGTCGAGTAATGAGTTGTTCGAGCTCAGTAAGTTGTCGAGCTCAAAACAGTGTTCGAGCTCGACTCGCGAGCTCAATAAGCTCAGCTCGTTGAACTTGCTATCGAGTTGAGATCGAGTCTGCTCGTGAGCCGACTTGACTCGGTTGCACCCCTATATGAGACCCAATACCTAATTGAGCCTTCTACGACACATATCTTAGCAACACGATAATTGATCATGATATTTTTCGCAATCAAATAAGCTTGTCACAAAATATTTACAAGAGGATTTGTGATAATATTATTGGTTGAAGTAGTTTTTGCGACAGAATCCCTGGCCACAAAATATTATTTGCCCAATAGCAATTAGGTTTATAGGTTGCAATTGGGTGTTTTAATAAGACTTAAAATTCTTAGGAGTTTATATAAATGCCCATCTTTTGAAATATGAGGGTCGTCCAAGTAAAAATATAAGAAGCCAAAGATCATGAATCTTTCCAAAGATTATTTGGGACTTTTATGCAAATTTTAAATTACTTAATGATTTTGTATTACAATAGCTTTTTTATTTATTGCATAATTTCTGGTTTTGCTTCGTAAATAATGGCATGTAAGAATATCGGATTAAGTTTATGTTAAATAGATAATTTTAAATTGCTTTATGGAGGGGACAGAAGGTATTATCTGAAATGAGAGGTCTCAAATGCCAATGTAAATAAAATACAATGGAGGCATAGAGCTGTCATGTGATCACGTTATAAAAAAGTTTGTGGAAGGTTTCTCAAAGGGATTACAGTACATAATTTTTTTTTAATATAATTTAGCATATCAAAATATAAGGTGTGTATTTAGCTTATTAAATCAATTTAAATTATGAATTAATCCAACTAATTGATCTTGATTCTAAAATACAGCAAATTGAACTGATTAAAACTTCGTTTGGGACAGCTTTCTTATTTCTTCTTAAAGCAGCTTTGTGGTACAGAAAATTTAATTTAGGTACAATAAAGCTGCTTTAAGAAGCAGTAAGAAAGCCGTCTCAAAAGAAGCCTAAGAGTTTTTTTAGAATTATAGTATTCTATAAAGTTGATTGTGAAATTATTATTGGGAAAAGTAACTTAACTACTATGGTTGCAAAAGGTAGTTTTTTTACTATAAATCAATGAGAAAACAACCAAAAAAAAGTAGAGAAACGAAATTGTGATTGTTGTTAGAAAAATTAAAGCAAGGAGAAAGTTGTCCCTAATTTTTTTCTAATCCAATGTTAATTCTATAAATCTGATTGAATTTTGATGACAAAAAATTTAAGAGAGATTTACATACTTAACGCTCTACACTATCTCATTTGCATGTTCATTTAATATATAAATTTTGCTATTTATAAATTATTACAATATGTTAGCTTCTTAACAAAAATCTTGATGCAAAGAAGAAGTTTGGAGTGACTGATCGTGATGAGATTCGACGAAGATAATGAAGAGAGGCAAGGAAGTCACGATGAGGTCTCACCTGAGATGAAGAAGAGACACGAGCAAGTTGCCATGGGAAAGGGGATCAACGGGACCCGTGATATTTTAAGGAAAAAAAATGATGTGACGATAGGATCTCAATGAAGAAGGGTATTCAAGCGATTGACAAGCCTACGAGTGAGGACAAAATTAAGGTGAAAGAAGTGGCAATGATATTTCTTAAAACCGACACTGCCACCTCTGTTGGCTCGTGGCCCTCACTGGCGCATGTTCTGGTTTAATTGGATATCACGAAAAACTATCATGATAAAGTTTGGTTGGGATTCTGATAATTTGGGTTATGTTCAACATGTGCAAATGGAGCCCCCCCCCCCGATCTTTTGTGACACGTGTTAAGTTATTGGGCATATTCGGGGTGAACGTCGCTCTTCTCCCCCTGCATCCAATCATGTTTCTTCTTTGAAGCCTACTATTCATGTTAGGAATTATATTGTTATTGTGGAGAATGCTGGTGATGGTGTTATTGTGGATTTGGTTACTCCTAATCCTTTGGGTCAGTTAATTAAGTTTTTTAAGTGAGGGGGATGGTCCATTTGGATTGGCCGCTTGTTCTATTATTCTTGTGTCTCCTGTGATTCCTGTTGTTGTTTCTCCTTCCCATGCTATTAAGGCCTGTGATGCGGTTGTGCCTACTATCAGGCCTGTGTCTTGCCCTGATCTCTCCACTGCAGCCTATGCGTATGCTGATGCTTGTCGTGATTCACCTGTTATTACTAATCCTAATTTATCCCTGGTGGACTCTGTGGTGGTCGGGGTTGAACTTGTTGCCTAGGCCCCATGGTTATGTGTTAGTGATGTTGGTGAATTGAATTTTGATGTTAATTTTAAAACTGTTTTGTCTTGTGCGAATTCTGTGTCTGTCCTGTGCGGTTTGACTATGGCTAAGGTGCCTTGTGTGGTCGCTAAACAGTCTGGTTCTTCTGTTTCTCTTAATCTAGATTTACCTGATTGTGCTGATCCATCCCATATGGGTCCTGTGATTCGGGATGCTGCCTCCTCTTCTGTTAATTTGGTGTTGGATAAGAAGGTTCATGATCAATCGGTTTTACTTTCCAATTACGACTGTGAGGGCAATGTTAATTTTGTTAATATCTTTATTTCGGTTATGTCTAATGTTGAAATGAAAGATCATGTAGCTAAGTCTACGAAAAACTCTGTTTTGGTTCAAATGACTGGTTGATTTTAGAGGATTCCCTTTCTTCTTCTTCTAGTGAGGAAGAAACTGATTATCATGAATTCGAGAAGGACCGTTCTGCTGTTCGTGGTGTTCTTAATGCGAATGGTAATAAGCAAAAAAGGAAAGACAAAAAAAAAGGGTTTGTGATTTGGCTCGTGTGATTTTGTCTATGGTTTTTTGTGTTTTGATGGACGATGGAGATGAGGCCCCTGCTTCCCCTTCTTGGCTTAGCTAGCTGGCAACCTGGGTGCCTCGATGTTGGATTATGGATTGCGATTGTAGACTATCACCTATGGAAGGTTTGTGCTTGGCTGGTGCTGGGGGCCTCCATTCTTGAGTCCCCTTTTGTTGGTTAATTTGCTCTGTTTGGCTTTTTGTGTTTTTACTGTTTTGTATCCTGGGCTGTTGGGCTTTTGATGTTGTACCCCTCCTTTTTTATTCAATAAATAGTTTTATTAAAAAAAAAAGTGGTAATGATATCTCACTAGCAAGGGTAGAATGACCAAAAATGTGTGAATAGCAAAGAGTTAAATGATAAATTAAAACGAAAATGATATGAGAATGTAATTTTTAAATTAAAAATTACATATTATGTGAGCAAATAATAAATTTTATGTATTAAATATATATAAAAAATAGTTTTGAGTGTTCTAATCGTAAATTCCCCTAAATTTAAATATCTTCTAAATCAAATGATCAAAATCAATTTGTCAACATCATATAAAACTATTTAATTTTTAATTCAATCAATTTAATAAAAATAAAAATAAAAATAAATTCAATAAATTAAATTATAACCAATGACAAAATCAGTAGTCTAACAACAGAATCACACCAACAGATAAACTAACATTGCAATATCTGGTCTTGTAAGACACAGATATTGAAGAGATCCAATCAATCTTCTGTACATCTGCGGATCGATAAGAAGTGGATCAGGAGGAAAGTTTTTCGGCAGTTTAGTGCAAGTTGGATTGGAAACCGGATTGCAACGGGTGAGCTGAACCGTCTGTAAAATAGAATTAGCATAGGACGATTGCGATAAAAAATAGGCACCGTCACCCTTTTTGATATGAATTCCTAAGAAGGAATTTGCCTCGCCAAGCAGTTTCATGGAGAATCTGCTATTTAATTTTTGAATAACATTGTTTAGTGCGTCGGTGTTATTACCCGTAATAAGAATATCGTCAACATATACTAGTAAATATTGCAATTTGATCTTTGCTAAACTTAAATAAAGAGGGATCAGATAGGCTTTGATGAAAACCGATTGAAATAAGGAACGACGTAAAAGTATTATACCATTGCCGAGGGGCCTGTTTGAGCCCGTAGATAGCTTTGTTAAGATGACATACGTAATCCAGATTTTTAGTATCTTCGAATCCACGCGGCTGGTTCATGTAAACTGTCTCCATTAGTGATCCGTGAAGAAACGCATTAGCTACATCCATTTGTTGGACTTACCAGTTATGCTGAAGTGCCACCGCAAGAAGAATTCGTATCGTAGGTAATTTCACAACCGGACTAAACGTTTCGGTGTAGTCAAGGCCAAACTCTTGATGATTACCTAAGGCGACAAGTCGAGCTTTGTATTTAGATATGGAACCATCTGAATTCAGTTTAGTTCTATACGTCCATTTACAACCTAAAACTGATGAGTCAGATGGTTTGGGAACCAAGGTCCAAGTGCCTTGAATCTGTAATGCAAGAAACTCATCCGCCATTGCAGACCGCCATTCCGGATATTTGATTGCTTCGGTGTAATTAGATGGAGTGGATAGTGAGGCATTTCTTGTATTGGTGTGAATTAAGTTCAGGCGATTTACCGGTTTTAAAGAGCCGGTCTTGTAACGAGTTGTCATAGGATGCATGACTGGTTGTGTGACGGGAGGATCAGGCATTGGTGGTGACGTCTGAACTTCCTGAGTTTCAAAATTGTTGACCGAGCTATCAGCATTGATTAGCATATTTGGAGGTTCTTCAATTGATGAGTTTGCAGAGAGATTATGTCCCTGTGCTATAGACGTAGGAGTAAGAAACAAAGGTGATAAATGTGTACAACGTTCTTGATCAACATTTTGTTGTAATTTAAAAAATGGAAAATATTGTTCATCAAATTTAACGTGTCTAGACATAATAATTTTGTAAGAAACAATATCAAAACACTTATAGCCTTTGTATTTCTCTGAATATCCAAGGAATACGCATAGATGAGACTTTGGTTGAAATTTGTTCCGGTTTGAAGCAGGAATAAGAGGAAAGCAGGCACAACCAAAGGTTCTGAGATGTGCGTATTCCGGTTGTTTCTGATGAAGCAGTTCATACGGCGACTTATTGTTCGTATTTGGAGATGGCATTCGATTTATTAAATATGTTGCCGTTAGAACTGCATCAGGCCAGAAAGAATTGGGGACGGACGCTGTATAGAGGAGGGTCCGAGTTGTCTCAAGAAGATGCCTGTGCTTACGTTCTACAACGCCATTTTGTTCGGGAGTATACGGACATGAGACTTGATGAGATATGCCATAGTTGTTAAGGAGATTAGTGAACCTTTTGCACATATATTCGCCTCCTCCATCAGTTCTAATGCACTTAATTTTATGAGAAAGCGAGTTTTCAATATAAGTTTTAAATGAGAAAAAAATATCGGTAACTTCAGATTTTTGCTTAATCGGAAACAACCATGTAAAGCGCGTATAATCGTCAATAAAAGATACGTAGTAAAGAAAACCAGAATTAGAAATTTGGGGTGCAGGACCCTACACATCAGAATGCAAGAGTTCTAGTGGAGAAGTAGATCTATGACTTGAGGTTTCAAAAAGTAATTTGTGTGTCTTAACTTGATTACAAGAATGACAATTTTGAAAATGTAAATCTATGTTAAGTTGCGGGTAAGCAGAAGCAATTTGTAGAAGAGTCTTATGACTCGGATGTCCCGTCCTGTTGTGCCAAATGTTGGTGCGATCTTTAGTAGAACGAAGAGCATGAATCTTGGTTGCTGTGGGAGCTCGGATTGGATATATTCCGTCTAGACATGGTCCTTGAAGAATTATTTCCTGCGTCATCAAATCCTTGAACAAGAAACCATATGGGTTAAAAGTAATTGCAATGTTGTTATCTTTAGTTAATAGCGAGATGGAAAGCAAATTAAATTTGATTGAAGGAGAGTGAAGAATTTGAGATAGTATAAGCTTACGAGAGGGAGTCGGCAGCAATCCTTTGCCGGAATTTGCAATGCTTCCTGAACTCCCATCGCCAATGGTAACGCCATCATGCCCTGTATACGGGTTTGTGATAGAAAGATTATTCAAAGATTTTGTAAGGTGAGACGAGGCCCCTGAATCAAGATACCAATCCGTGTACTCGGACGTATGATCGGCGAGCAAAGCTTTGGTGGACTGTTGCTGTTTGGGAACAAATTGAGCATTCATTCGATGCCAACAATCATTTGTTGTATGCCCCTTTTTGAGGCAGATTTGACATGTAGTATCCGAGAGTGTTGAGTCCTTCTGATTGGTACTGTTGCTGTATGAGCGACCCCGAGTTCGTCTGCCACGTCCACGGCTGGAGAATAAGGCTGTGTTGGATGCGTCTGGAGCCGCAAGAACAGCAAGATCATTCGCCATATGGATTTCTTCCGAAATAAGAAAGGAATAAAGCTGATCAAGGTTGAGAGGTTGTGTCATAGTTCTAATGGATGTCTTGAAAGACTGATAATGCGGAGTAAGCCCTCGGAGAATGTAAAGAATGATATCTTCTTCTTCAATGTGTCCTCCGACTGCCGCTATTTGATCTACAATCGTCTTCACTTCATTGAGGTACTGAACCATAATCAGGGTCTTGAGAGATACGTTGTGAAGAGCATTCTTTAGTTGAATAACCCTTGATCTGTTTGTGTCTTGAAATCTTGCTTGTAGTGTTGACCAGATGGCCGACGTTGTGTCTAGATTGAGAACATAAGGTAAGATAGATGCAGAGATTGTTGAGCATAAGGCGGCAGCAAGATTTTGATCATTCAAAACCCATTGAGCGTAGGCAGGATCGGGAACGGTAGATCTGTCCGCCTGGTGACGAAGTCTGTTCGGAACGTGCGATAGAGGATCAAGAAACGCTTCGAGCCCATTAGCTCTACAGATTTTGAGAATCTGAGAACTCCATAGAGGATAATTTTCTGGCGAGAGAGGATTCTGAACTGTGTTCTTGAGGTTAGAAAGAACAAATTTAAGGGAGGAAGAGAGCACCGGAGTAATTGAGGTGGATGAGCCGGATTGTTCGTCGGACATAGACGTATTGGTAGACGCCATAAATCCCAGGGATCTTTAGGATCCTTCTGATACCATGAAAAAAGGTAAAGACCGGTGAAATCAAAGAGTTCCACCTGAGAAGATCATCGGTAGAACCGTGATGTAAAGAAGAAAATGAGAAAGTGAAAATATTATTGAATGTCGTTTACGGTACAGACATATACCTATATATAGGTATTTTGACAAGATACAGAAGTACAGCAGGCTACATAAAAATAAGCTACACATAAACTATTTACAGTGATATTTATTGCTCTAATAGGGTCAACCCGGCAACCCGCCGGGTCGGGTCCGGGTTCTTATTTTCGACCCATTTATCTACCCGGGTCGGGTTAGTGTCGACCCGTTTGCACTAGGGTCAGTTCAGGTTCGACCTGAATTCGACCCGTTATCCAAAATTGACACCCCTAATCTCACCTGAGATGAAGAAGATATGATCAAGTTGCTATATATGGGAAAGGGGATCAAGGAGACCACCCATATGTTAAGGAAAAAAATGATGCGACAAAGTTGCGAATGGATCTCAATGAAGAAGGGTATTCAAGAGATTGATAACCTCCGAAGGAGGGAAAAAGGTGAAAGAATGGCAATGATATCTCACTAGCAAGGGCAAAATGATCAACAATGTGTGAATAGCAAAGAGTTAAATGACAAATTACAACGAAAATGATGAGAATGCAATTTTTAAATTAAAATTTTACATATGAAGTGAGTAAACAAAAATTTTATGTATTTAATATATAAAAAAATATATTTGAGTGTTCTAATCGTTAATTCCCCTAAATTTAAACATCTTCTAAATTAAATGATCAAAATCAAGTTGTCAACATCATATTATAAATTCATATGCGCATACATAAAACTATTTAATTAATTTTTAATTCAATCGATTTAATAAAAATAAAAATAAATTCAATAAATTAAATTATAACCAATGACAAAATCAGTAGTCTAACAACAGAATCACACCAACAGATAAACTAACATTTTAAATGGCATTATTAACAATTAAATACAATGAATAGACAGCACACACATGCCATTGCTGGGTTATTGTCAGTAAATTAGCTGAATGGCTTTCCTTCAGATCTAATTCATTAAGAAGGATAATTAATGTTAAACTGTAGCCATTAGTTACCTGTTCTTAACAAATATAGATTATTAATTTTCTTTAATTACCATCCCAAGACAGATTTGATCGTCGCAATAAGCTTTTTGCATGGAGAATTTATTCTGTGCGGTCACTGGACAGTTCAGAGGCGAATCAGGATGCACCACATCACCTGATATGCAACAAAAAAAATGACGTGGAGCTTCTTTATGCACCTCTGAACGTCGTCCGGTGACCGCACAAAATAATATCTTTTTTATATGGGGAACATAAATATTGTACGTATATTATTCCGAAGAAAGAAAGATAATGAAGACTACTTGCTGAAGTTAAGCCCACGTAGCCTAATGAGTTAATTATTTGTTATTTGTACATTTGATGTTTTACTTTACATAATTATGAAGGGATTCTGACAATTGTTAAGGAGTTAATTGAGGCATTATGTTTAGTTGATTATTTAAACTTTTTTATTGGTGTAAAATAGTATTGATTCCATAGTTTATAGTTATCACTTGAATTTATGCCACTCATATTTATTTTAATTGGTCACATAATTATCACTCAAATCAAAATATTATGATATAAATTTTACTCAAATGAATTTAAAAAATTATTGAATTTACTTTTCACTAATCATAAAATAAATCCAAGAATTTTTAATCTCATTATAATATAATTTGTATAATGGTATTTTGAATATTAACAAAATACCATTTTATTTTTGGGCGATTTACATACATACCACTTAATACTATTATATTTACATATTTAACATCTAAAACTTTAATATTACATATATAAACACCCATAATTCATTTTCATATCAAATATGAGTGTTAGATATGTATATATATATATATATATATATATATATTCATACCATATCAAGTAAATGTTATATAGCTATTGTATGCATGTCGTGCAGTATCAATGCATGTATATCATATGTTACATCAAATGCAATGTATTTTGTATCTTATACATTTCATATGTATAATGCATCATTACATAAATCTTATAAATATTATCAATGATATCATGTGTTTGTATAAATCATATTTTGGATCATATTCATATCATATTATATATTATAACTTATACAGTTTATTATGAATGCTCATATCATATGTATATGCAAAAAAGGCATGACAGCTAGCTATTTATGATATTTTTTGTATTAACTCCTACATGTCAATCTTACAAGAATCAATCTCAATCATATCAGCTTTGTTATCAAGAATCAATCTTATATAAAATGTCATAAAGTCAAGCGACTTTCATGTTAAAAGTTGTTACTTTATGCTTGTTGGTGTATCAGTCAGTCCCATTATACCTCTCTTTTCATATCTCTTGGATTACACTACAAACTGTCTTTAAAAGAAAACTCATTGTCTCACCCACTTGTTTATGATATCATGTCTCCATCCAAATTGAATATTAATTTCCAACTAGCATTTCTTGCTTTTACATGTATTTTATCACATGTAATTTATAATAACAAATATTATGGTCAATAATCATAACATATAAATTTACTCAGTGTGCTCATCAGTATTACCAGAAATATGCCCCAATTTTTTACAAACACCACAAAAATGAGGAAAATCATCAAAAAATACCTCTTGAGCATACCCTAATAGATCAGATCCTAGCCAAACTTGTTTAGGATAATTTTTTGTAATATCGATTTCTACTAAAACACGGGCAATCGAGGGACGAGAGCCAACCGACGTAGCTTCGTCGATTTTCAGAGGTTTACCAAATAATTCCCCCAGTCCAAAAAGAATCCTCGGAGCAAAAAAATGCGGTCGGAGATGAGGAAAAGAGATCCATATCGGTATGATCGGCGACTCAACACCGATATCCAAAGTTGGCGTCCATTTCGTAATTTTCATATAACAATTGAAAACCAAATAAGAACGATGACAAAAAATTCTGCAGTAGTCCAAATCATTTTCCAATTTAATCAAAACATGGGTAGAATCCAGGACAGTAACTGAAACATCTCCATTCAACTTTAGGTTAAAAAAAAATTTCTTATAGCATCAAGAGGAGGACGTTTACCCGGAAAGAAACCAACTAAAGAAAATCTAAATGGTTCCGCTAAAGCCCTAATTTCATCATCAGAAACCAACAAAGCAGGAAGTCCACGGAAAGTAGACCGTTTCAAATCAGGAAAGGAAGAAGTAGAACCAGCAAGAGCTTGGAGAAAGGACTTAGAATGAGAAACCCCCCCAAAAAACCCAGGGTCTCTCAAAATAGACGGAGGCATTACGAAACAACCGGAAAAAAAAAACGAAAAACCGAAGCTAACACCTAAGAGAACAAGAGAACAGAGTAGGGAAAACTTTCCTGAGCAAACCGACCGAAAAAAATTCCCGCCGCCGGCGGGGAAAAGCCACGCCGCCACCCAAGAAAACCCTAGGGTTTTCTCAGAGAGCGAGCGATATCTGCCATCTACTTTTTTAGCTTAGAGTTATTACTAAATTTTTTTTTTTTTTTTTTTTTTTAGATATGAAATATATGAGTGGTAGGAAAGAAATAAAAGTGATATATTTGATATTAAAATAATATAAGGTGGTATGCATGTAATATTAAAGTTTTAGGAGTTAGATATATAAATAAGATGTTATAAAGTGATATGTATGTAAATTTCCCTTTATTTTTTTTGTGTAAAAAAATATTCTTAAAATTAGCATTTTTAATCCCATTTTTGTTAAAGAATTTAACTATTGCTTGTTAGTTAATTGTGTTAGGTTTAACTTCATAATTATTATTACATTATCACATTAAAAGCATAGTACAATTACAGCAATGAGGCATCAAAGTTAGGTTAATATATAGGATCAATGCGATTGGCTCTACATTTCAAAAGGAATCATTTTAATTACTAGAGAGTAATTAATGCTAATACAGATATACTTAGATAAGAGATTCTTAATTAGCATTATTATAATTAATAACACCTACTTAGTGTTGACTAACATCATCTAAGTTAATAAAGAAAAAAAAAATAGGACAGTATGTCATAAACATCTAAATTATTTTAAGATGAATTTATTATGATTTTTAATTAGTTAATTATATATTATAACAATTTAAAGTATAAATTGAATGGTTATTAAATTACTCTGACCAATATTAATTTTGTTTTAAGTTAATAAATGATTAATTTTTATTGTAAGCTTTGTTCTTCACCAACCCAATGAAGAGTAAGATTCTTAAAAATGATAGTTTTTATTGTAGACTATGTCCATGTGAACTTGTTTCTTTTAATTTGCTTTCACATGGTCAAAATGTACTCATTGTATATGCAAATATTTGATTACAATCAACATTATTTTTCAACTTATTTGGCGGTTTTATTGTTGTCATTAAAAATATAGTTGATGATTATAATAGATAATTACATAACGTATAATTATGGTTTAGTTTGAAATAGCTTTGTACTGTTTTTGTGGTAAGAAAAATAGTTAGTAAAATAATAATTTGTATTTGAAAGACATTTTTATCACCCGTTTTTCAAACTTCGGCTTTTAAAAAATTATTTTTGAAAAAGGTTTGTAAAATTGTGGTGTCGAAATAAGTTTTAAAAAGTAAAAATAGAACAACTTAAGTTGCTCCAAATAGAAGGTTCATTTGTGATAGCTGTAGATTTTTATAAAGGTGGTTGTAAAGCTGTTATGGAGAAAATAATTTTTTTGAAAGTTGTGTAAAAAGTAGCTTATTAGTGCAAAAAATTCATGAAATTATTAACGAAATAATGGTCAAATAAAAATTATAATTGCAATCAGAAAAGTAAAGCAGTAAGAAAAATGTATCAGACGAAACCAAAATCTATATAATTTAATTACAGATATTCCAAATTCAAAATCCTCCTAATTATATCAATGTTTTCTTTTTCATTAAATTACTTAATGTAATTTTTTTTTAATTTTTTGAGTAAATTATCAGTTCATAAAAGCAATTGTTCAAATACCTGACTTAGAACATGGGAGAATCTTTAAGAACCAAACCCAAGTCTTCTGTTCAATATATAAAGATAGGTTAAGTTTGTGCAGGTCAACTTAGACTTAATGCTCAAAAGTTTGACCAAATAATAGTTTTTTTATATGCTTTCTTAATTAAGCACCTCATGCATATATTAATTGCTTGGATTAGAGTTTTTTTAAGCTAACTAAGTGAAAATTAAGTAATGAAAGCTAATTAATGAATGACATAGTAATTAAGAATATTTATATACAGTGACAGAGTACCATTAACATTAAAGATTTATGTAGTATATCATTAAATCCATATTTGATTATTCATATGAAGTTTATTTATGTTCTTTTGTTTAGATAATTGGAAAACCATTATAAAATATTTAAAATTTGACATATAAATAAATAAATTTAAACATAATCATCTTTTATTTTTAAGAGCAAAATCATTTTTGATAGCTTCTTATATATAATTATATCAATTCTCTTGAATCCTATGAACTTCAAAAGTTATTTATATCATTAGAAATAAAAGATGAAATTACTAAGTAAATAATTAGATGTATAAATTAAATTGAAATCTAATTTCTTGCTTATCAAAATTTAATATTAAAATATTTTATAAATATTATATGGATAGAAAATTATAATTTTATTATTTATAAGGAAATATAAATAATGTTAAATGATTTTATTAATTTTGATGAAAAAAAAATTATGAATACATTTATAATCATGGATTTACATAAGTGCCACATAATTCTTTTATATTTACATATATAATATATAAATTTTGATTAATATTTATTTGCATAATATTTTAGCATCTCAATCACATTAAAGTGTCTGCATGAAAATCTATATTTTTTTATTTAAAAAGTTTATACTAGTGATATTTTTTATGTAAATTAAAATTTTGAATGTCATATAAGATAATGTCAAAGTTTATGTGTTAGATATATAAATATAAATGAATTGTATATGATATGTATATAAATCTCTCTTATTATTAACAAAAAAAAGATTTTATTTAAATAATTAGCATCCCACATATTATTAATTACACTTAATTAAAGCAAATTTATAGAGCAAATATATAAAAGCTGTAAATTGATAGAGCAAATAGCTAACACACCCAACAACCTCCTATTAAGTTCTCTTTGTTGAGAATTAGAAAGTTAGGTAGTTTAATGAAGAGAGATTTGGGTTCATTTGGGTGGGGGAGGAGAGGGGCTTAGGGTAATGAATAAATGCTATAAAGCTTTTAAGTGCAACAAACCTACCTGTGTACCTTTTTGCCCCTCCAACCCTTTCATTAATTAAGTACACTTTGTTGGGAAATTAGGAGTTAATAGATTCTTGGAATGGAGAGATATTAGGGCTATATTCGGGTGGGGGTAGGAGGGCTTTGATTTGAGGTTTTTTTTTTTTTATTAACAAAAAGAAATTTTATTTCAACAAAGAACTAAGTCAAAATTACGATTCAACAAACATCAAAGAAGATACAGCAAAAGAGAAGATGGCAAAAGCCAACCGGGCTTAGTCATTGGCAAGAAGCTATCTGCAACCACCAAGAACCTAGACAATGACCATCCAAATGAGGAAACAAGCAACATACCACACAGTGTCAAATGGCCAATCATAATCTCACAATCTGAACAAAAGCCACCAATCAGACCAAGAGGAAGCACCACCAGTGGTTGCCAACAAGCCACAACCATCCAGGTGGTGAACATAAAGTCACCACATAATTGCTCGGTTCACAAAACACAAAACAAAGACAGAAGCCATTCCAAATGAAGCTGACCCCAACAATGAAAAGAAGGCGAAATCTAAAAAGAAAAATCATTTCTTTTTGAGGGCAATGAATAATGGTTCATTATTTGTTAGGTATGTAGTTTGTAGGGAGGTGTGATCAATTCATTTTATTAATTTTTTTTTTTTAGTTAGAGCTAGCCAAGTTTAATTAATTTTGAGTTAAAAGTGATTAATTTTAAGATGACATTCGAGCTTTTAATTACTTTATATCTTGATATAAGATGTAAACCTAGCTAGGTTGGCTTGTTCAGACGTCTCATCCCAAGTGTAGAAATCGCATGTTGACGTGACATATAATAAGCTTATGAACTATTGAACGCACAGAAGATACTCCCGATATGTAAATATATGTTATATACTTTTGCATCTTAATAAAAGTAGGCTCTATAAAATATTTTGAAGCATTGGTTGCCATAATTTTGTATCACAAGTCAATGCAATAAATTTAGTTATGCCTCTTTCATATTAAAGATGTGATGAAAAGAAAAGTCCCTCCAATTATGCATGACCCAAATGCCCAAAACCAACTCTAAAATGGTGTAACATATTCACTTATTATATATAATCATGAAAACTATTACAACTCACAACTTTCATAAAAGAGTAATATGATTTCGCCTAAATTTTCGATGTTTAGACATACAAGTTTTTTATTTGACATCCCAAGCGTTTATATAAAAAATTATGATATTAAATTTCACCCTGATATGCTCAATGATTTATTTGGGTTTTATATAGATCGAGCTAATGGCAAAATGCTTGAGATTCTTCAAGCCCTATCTAGCAATATTCTTTTTGCAGGTTGTTTCTTCCTTGTTTTGGTGCATTTTGGCTTATTGCAGATTCGTCTTCCTGGCACTGTTGAAGACTGTTGTTAATCGTCTGTCTGCAGTTTTGCCTATTTTTTGGGTTATATTATCTAGCTTTCTTTATGTTTTCCTTATTGTAATCGATCGGATCTCATGCTCAATAGGTTTCATTTCAAATATTATTCTTTTAAAGAGCTTCTGATCCATTAAGGACTTGTAATTCCTTTTTTTATGGAATGCGTAGGCCCTTGTGCAGATTTTAACAAAAAAAATATAAATACAAGTGCTTATAATATGACCGCGATGGATGAATAAGGATGATCATATTAAAAACGTCTTTAAGAAGAAGTAAAAAAATTATCTCAAACTAAACCCCACTGTATTCTTTGTAGTGATTGAAAGGAGAAAGTTTTTCCTTCATATTTCTTTTCTCTTATATTTTCTCCAAATAAAAACAGCTATGCACGCGTTTATTCTAAGACTTTGGCCAATACTACAGCATGTACAAGCGGCCCCCACTGCACAGCTTATGCGATCACCATCTCCAAAATCGTTATTGACCGTCCGATTGTCCCGAAAGTTGCGCCAAATTTGATCTCAACCATCCCCTCCCCCTCGATCTTCATGCTCGATGATGCATCAAGACCGTCCAATCAGATACTCTCGGGCTTGATCTCTTATTAGTCGAGAGCATAATCGAAATCAGATCGAAATTTTTGCCTGCTTATCTGCTTTTTCTTTTAATAAATTCACATATGAGGACTAAATTATTATTATTTTGGGTACATTTATTTAATACATAACAATTTAATATTTTTTGAATAACCATTTTTATTATTAAATTATGAATCGAAAAGTACCCTCAAAATAGGATGCCTGCAATATTTTGTGGCTGAAATTATTGTCCATTAAAATAGAGGCATAAAATTAAGGCTTCCTTTGGGACGACTTTCTTGCTATTTTTTAAAGCAGTTTTTTAGTGCAAAAATTTTAATTTTTGAACTAAAAAGTTGATTTAAGAAACAGTAATAAAGCTGTCATAAATGAAGCCTAAGTTAATTGTTGCAAAGATGAAGATGTTTAGGTGGATGAGCAGTTTTACACTTAGAGACAAAATATGAAATTTGTATATATACATGAAAATGTTTGAGTAACTCTACTTGCTTATAAGATTAGAGAGAATTATCTTAGATGGTTCGTTTGGTCGTAAAAAGTATCAGCCTTTTGATGATTCGATTAAGAATTAAAATAGATGAAAAAAGACCTAAAAAGAATTGCTTTGAAATTAAAAAAAAAATTATTGCTTTTTATAGATTTAAATAAGGTTTTGACCCTTAGGCCATTACCAACCAGTGTTTGCCGTTGGCCGGCTGCTCCAACCGAATGCGTAGAACTGAGCATTTCTCGGGATGTGACTAGATTTTTTTTTATGTTATAAAATGAAGTTCGATTGGATATGAGTTAGTGTATTTAGAGTAGAAAATAAGTTTTTCTATTGGAGTTGCACTTAGGCTTTGTTTGGTACAACTTTCGTGCAGCTTCTTGAAACATCTTTATAGTATAAATTTTTCTAATTCAAAATTTTGTACTTAGAACCCATTTTAGAAAGCAACAAAAAAGTTGTCTCAAACGAAAACTTAAGAAGACACTAGAGAAAAAAATTCATGAGATTGTGCGTGCAGCTTACTGGTTGAGTGAAGCTTTTCCTCTCATGCGCTTATGTTCGAATCCCCTAATATTTTTAGAATCCCCTAATATCAAAAAAAAAAAAAAACAATTCATGTAGCAGTCCTATTTAATTGGATAAAAATTTGATGTTGTTGTTATTATTGTTCACTTAATATTACGAAATTAAGGAAATTACTTGACGGACACAGACGGTACGTCACGCCCCCGTCTCTTTTCCGTGCAGTCAAGGTCGGAGCGATGCACTGTAACGGTGCCGTTAGGCGTAGGGCAGACGAATCCTAAGCCCCACCTCAAAAGCGGTGACGGGAACATCTCTTTAACACACCGTCACTTTAGACAATTTCTCGGTAGGTCAGCTTACGAGCAGAGGAGGTAATTGGACCGCCCCGTAGCGTTAACTTTAACGACGGCGAGGCCTTTTGTCGTTTCCTTTCCGTCTATTATTTTTATTTTTCCGTTTTTAACCTTAAGGTTGTCTTTTATTAGCAACTGTAACACAAATCACCTCAAACGGCTATCTTCACACTTGTTTTCTTCTCGAATCCTACTTCCCAGTTCACACCGGCAAGAAGTGATCTGTCGCTAACAGCTCTTTACTTCTCTCTCTACTACTTCTGTTCTTCACCTTCTTATTGTTCTCCTCATCGTTCTTCTTTCTTGACAATCCAGTTCCCAATCACATTCTGCTTCATCTCTTTCTCCTCTGTTTTATAATTGTCTTCCTTTCTTGAAAATTTCAAGCAAAAGCTATAATTTTGTTTGCCAGATCTAACCATTATGTCTTTTCTCAACACTTCTCCGCTACTCTGTTAGCATTTTCTTGGTGCGCACCTACTAGTCTTTTACTTTTCTCTCATTACGCTTACTGGGTTTTCTTTCTGAGAAAAATGGAGAAGAAACAGGGCTTCTTCTCAGCTTTGAAGGAGGAGGTAGTGAGAGGTCTTTCACCGGGGAAATCGAGGTCGAGGTCACGGTCACGGTCCGAGAGTCCAGCTAGAAGCATTTCGCCGATGGTCGGTCTTTTACTTCCTCGCCGGAGAAAGAGCCAACAGAGCAATCATTCTGTTTCCAACTTCCCGGAGCCGCTCATAGGTAGATCCGGTAGCTTCCGACCGGTCGGTGAGACTCTCGCGCCGCTAATAGAGGGGCCTGACCCTTATGATGCTGCTGACGACATCGCTGGCGCCTCTGGCGACTCGAAGAAAGAGGGATGGGGTCAATGGGTTCGTGGTCAGCTTTCTCGCACGCCCTCTGTTTCCTCAGCCGCTGCCGGTGGCGGAGGAAGTGGTTATCGTCGCTCCGACCTCCGCCTTCTCCTTGGTGTCATGGGCGCTCCCTTGGTTCCAATCCACGTCAGCTCTCTCGACCCTTTTCCTCATCTCAGCATCAAGGACACCCCAATAGTAAACTTCTTCGCCTTTGATCCTTCAAAGCATGCAACCATTCGTTTAAAAAATATGATTTAAAAGGAGAGAATGTGTTAATTCTGTAGGAGAGTTCGTCGGCGCAGTACATTCTTCAGCAGTACATGGCGGCATCCGGTGGGCTTAAGCTGCAGAGTTCCATCCGCAACGCGTATGCGATGGGGAAGCTAAGGATGGTGGCAGCGGAGTATGAAACGGCGAAAAGGGTAACGAAGAACCGTGGCTCGCCGGTGGAGTCCGGCGGCTTTGTGCTGTGGAAAATGGCCCCGGATATGTGGTACGTTGAGCTCGCCGTCGGCGGGAGCAAGGTGCACGCCGGCTCCAACGGAAAACTGGTGTGGCGTCACACTCCTTGGCTTGGCGCCCACGCGGCAAAAGGCCCCGTTCGGCCACTTCGCCGCTCTCTCCAGGTACAGACCGACTTATTTTCATCCCATCGTTTCGAGAAGTTGCTGCCTTTTCATGATTTCCGTAAACAAAACTGAAATTTTTGTTTTCGCAGGGCCTTGATCCGCTGTCCACGGCGAGCATGTTTGCCAATGCACGCTGCATTGGCGAGAAGAAGATCAACGGAGAAGATTGCTTCATTCTCAAGCTTTCTGCTGACCCGCAGACTCTGAAAGCGAGGAGCGAGGGAACAGCGGAGATCATACGGCACGTTCTTTTCGGCTACTTCAGCCAAAAAACAGGGCTTTTAGCTCACATGGAGGATTCCCACTTAACTCGAATTCAATCAACCGCCACGGGCGGCGACACTGTCTACTGGGAAACCACCATAAACTCCTTCATGGACGACTACCGCCCTGTCGAAGGAATCATGATAGCTCACTCCGGCCGCTCTGTTGTCACCCTCTTCCGCTTCGGAGAGGAAGCAATGAGCCACACAAAGACCAGAATGGAAGAAGCATGGACAATTGAAGAAGTTGCTTTCAATGTGCCTGGCCTTTCATTAGATTGCTTCATTCCCCCAGCTGATATACGGTGCGGGTTAATCAGCGAAGCCAACGAGCTGCCGCACGGAGAGAGGGGGAGGAGCAACAGCAGCATTGCCGGAAATCACAGAGCAAAGGTCGCAGCTTTAGAGAGATCTCAAGATGCAGGGGTGAGCAATGTTGTTTGGAAAGTGGAAATGTAACGTTGTTTATACTTATTAGCCGTTTCTATTCTTTTTAGTACTTTCAAATGAACTCACTAACTGCTAATCTCTACAGATTAGCAGAGTTTAAAAGCAGGGGTGTGAAGGTGTCCTCTGTATATCTTAACTACTTATGCTAATTTCTATCGCCGAAGTGTGGGAAGATAGCCACCACTACTACATGACTGTTTTAGAAGTCTTTTGTTTCCTCTTTCTGCGCAATTCGTATTTGGTTTTAGTGTGATTTCTATTTTAAGTTGGTGAATTCCTGACTTTTGTAAAAGATTTGTGTTCTATTGAATGCTTCTGTGGTCTTCTTCTCTCTCTCTCTCTCTCTCTCTCTCTCTCTCTCTCTGATCTTTAATTCCTTCTTGGATTCTAAGTTAGTGACATATTCTTTTGCCGAGTGTTCTTTATATGAGACCATCTAAGTGAGAAAAGTGGGTAAACAGCTCAGCTTCAAGTGGGAAATTGTGCATTGTTTCAGGTCTTCTGAGCTTTATTGACCAAATGGCCCAATGCCTCAGTGTGGTGAAGAGCATCATTGTTGCAGTGAGGGCAAAGCAGCCCATGTGAGTTATCATCATCATCATCCCTTTTGTTTTTCATTTCTTTTCTTTTTTAGCTTTTAATTAGAGCAGAGAGAGAGGGTGTTGTGAATCCCATAGTTTATTAGATCTTGCGGGCATTGATGTAGAAATTTTGTTTCTAAAGAGAGTCAATGTTGTAGAGTTTTGCATGAAAGTGCATGTAAGTTTACTGAAGTCTGAAGTGGATGTTGCACTGATGAATTCATGTTTTAGGAGAAATTATGTGCGGATACCAGACGGTTTTGAGACCAATTAGAACATGCTACGTCACCCAGTACCGAGCGAGCAAAAAAGTCACGTGACATGTTCTAGTTGGTCTCCGGATGCCGATTCTGGTTGGTCTCTGAATGTAGCCCACATAATAATTTTTTATGTTTTAGAGGGTGATTCATTGCAGGAAAGATAAATGTGTGTGCACTTGAGCTTTAGAAATTATTTTTAATTTTATTTACTATTTTATTATTATAAAAATATTATGATGAGCTTGTTAATTGAATGAGTAAAAATGATATATATATAGTAATTTAATTATAAATATTTAAAACAAATTTTAAAATTTGTGCATCAAAATTTTGTGTTTGCTATGATGTGGAATATGTAAGATTGAATTATAACTATTAATCAGTTATTTATTGATATGTCATCAAAAAATTATTTTGATTAGGCACGAATCTCGATGCAAAATTAAGTTGGAAACTTTCGAAATTAAAATTGGGATCATCTGAACTCCGATTTCAGCAAACTTATAGTCGAACTAAGCGTCTCGAGAAAATGAAACCAACTACACTAAATTCAACCCAATCCGATTCCAAACGGGTCCAAATTAAGGGTTAGAAATGTTGTTGGAAGGTTCAAACCACAATTTGGATTACCAAATGGTTTCCAAACATAACATGCTTATAGTTGAATCAAGCGGCTCGACGAGATGAATCCAACGAGCCTAAGATCACCATCCAATATCACTAAGACATTCAAATGTCCATCAAACGGTCCATGATCAAGGGATTCAGTATCGGCCATCCATCCAACCACTTCCCATTTACCCTTGATCTCTCACCTATTTACGGGTCATGCCACTTCAGAAGAGAAGAAGAGAAGAGAAGGAAGAAGCTTCGCCTCGACCACCGCCTGAGTTCCGTCAAACCATTGTCTGTCATCATTGCTTTGCTGGACCAACACCTGAAGCCCTCACCTTTGCCGGACCACCGCTTGAGATCCCTCTCCGGACCACCGCTTGAGGCCCTCACCTTCGTCGGACCACCACCTGAGGCCCTCACTCTTGCCGGATCACCTCCTGAGGCCCTCACCTTTGTCGGACCACCACCTGAGGCCCACACCCTCGCCGAACCACCGCCTAAGGGCCTAAACTTCGCCAAACCACCACTGGAGGCCCTAAAACTCCGCCAGACCATTAACTGACACCCCAACTTCCAAGTGACGCCAGATTTAACACTAGACTTCAAGCATACGGTTGACATTTGTAATCTGATTGCCCTCATGGACGAGTGAGCCTACTGTACTCAACTCAAGTTCTAGTGAAATCTTTTCAACTGGACTAGGCCCCGGTGGTTTTTCCCTTTTAAGGGTTTTCCACATAAAAAATCTTGTGTTATCTGTATGTGAGCTGGATATCCGTGCAACACTAAGACGTAGAATTACAACTCTATCGCCGCGTATATTCTAGCCCGCAACAATTATAATGAAATCATGTTAATTAATTAGATTTATTTGTGGATTATGTAATATGTTGAATTGATCTTCATTTTTAATTTTTTTAAAAGTAAATTAATCATACAATACATATAATTAATATGCCAATATCAATCAGATAGTACAATTATTTGAAATCTATTCTCTGATATATCTATTATGTGGCTCTTATGATAATGATAATGACTAATTGATGAAAATGAGCTTCCATTTTACTGGTTTCACTTAAAAATAAGAAGATTGGTGCATTAATATTGTTGGTAATTCATGGGAAGAAGATCTTTGTATTAATAAGCCAAATGATCATCTACACAACTCATTCTCCTCTCTTTATCAAAACCTCCTTTCTTCAATTTAAGAATTCAATTTGTGAAAGCTTTGTGATATTTCTTGCAAAGGAGCTTTTTGGATCGCAAGTGCTCTTTTAAATTTCATTTGGGATAGTTTTATCACTGTTTTTAAAGCAGTTTTTAATATAACTATTTTTAAGTTGTATTAAAAAATTATTTTTAAAAATCGTAAGAAAGTTGTCCCAAATGAAACTGTAGTTCCTCTAAAAACATTTGATTTATTCTATTTCTTGTCAAAAATGTGTTTGTACAAGAGGATTTTCTACCTAGAATGTGAAAAAGAGAGTGAAAATCTTTAAATAAGAACTCAAGAAGTAGATGTAAACCTTAATATAAAAATTGAAAGAAAATACAATATACTTCAATTGAAAAACATATATAATTAGCTCATCTAAATAATGCAAATATAATTATATATGTTCAAGTCATGCTCCACTTTTGTTTCTTTCCTCATATTTCCTTAGCTTGTTTAATTTTAGCAAATTTTGTCAAAAGTAATCTCATGATTATGGACTTACATGTCTAATCAGACTGCAATAATATTGTAATAATTTCCTCTCACTATACAATAATGCAAGGAAATATATAAATATTAAACAAATAATAATAATAATAATAAACTATGCTCATCAAATAATAATCCTTTTAAAAGACCTGCAAGTCTTCTTCGTTGAGAAGTCTTCTGCCTTGATAAATATGCTTTTAACTATTTGTCCCCACAAACTCATCACCTCCAAGCAGTTAGCATAATGATATTTCCTTCCAAATGGATCTGCTGTGCTGCTAGACCTCTTCACACCCTAAATATTTAGCACAGAGCTCTCTCTCTCTCTCTCTCTCTCTCTCTCTCTCTCTCTCTCTCTCTCCCCCCCCCCTTTAAAAATAGAAATATATCAAGTTGCATAACTCTTCTACTTACCTTCTCCTTCACAATCATGAGAATCCTGATCGTGCACAGCATCCTGCTCAGCCTCACTGAGTCACTGGGATCAAGTCATGATTTTTAGAAAAAGAAAGCAAGGGAGACACCGCTTATCCTTCTAATAGCTGTCTTTAGGGCTGCAAATGAACCGAATTTGACGAGCTTCTCGTGGCTCAACTCGATAAGAGCTTGTTCATGTTCGTTTGATAAGGTAAACGAACGAGCTTGAACACTTTGGATATATATTCGAGAGCTAAATAAATGAGCTTGAACAACTTGGCATTCGGTTCATATATGTTCCTGAACACTATCGTTTAATACTCGTGAACAAGTTCGTTAAGAAGTTCAATTAAAGCTTGACTAAGAGGTCAACTAGAACTATATTAGAATTATTTAGTATTTTTTTTAATTTTCCGTATCCATTTAAAATAGTGCATAATCCACTCTCTGAATAAATATAAGATGAATCATAGATTGTTTATTCATGAATGAGCTTATTTGGTAGCTCGAAAACACTAATTAGATATGTTCATGAACGGGCTCATTTGATAGCTCAAGAATACTCAATAGATATGTTCGAGAACGAGCTTGTTTGGTAGTTTAAAAAACTTTGCTAATATAATCAAGAACATGCTCGATGTAATTATTTGTTTGAAGACTCGACAGGGCTCATTTGTTAAGTTAATGTACATCTAGAAGTAAAGCTCGTTTATAGCTCGACAAACCTCGTTTATTTAAAGCTCGATAAGCATGAAATAAACTGAACATAAATCAAACATGAACACCTATTAATTTAAATAAACCAAAATCAAATACAAACACAAAAGCTCGAATCAAACTCGAACCGAACTTGAACAAACTTATAAGAATATAAACGAACTCAAACATGAACACGTACATACTCCGATACTCAGGCTAGGTTTGGCTCGTTTGCAGCAATAGCTACCTCTCTCCATACTAATAGATCTCAACAAGGTTGGGCGCACACACTTTCTCCTCCATTCTTCCTCCTCCAAACCGTTAAAGTCACCTTATCTCCTTCCCCATTGATCGAATACATGCAAACTGAAAGCTACCTGCAGCAAGCCCATCCTCATTGACTTCTTCCTCTTTGATTGTGAGACATTCGCTTCCCTCCTCGTCTTCTTCTTTCTTGAAGAAATAAGAATTAGTGAGTGATTATTCTGTTTCCTTCATGTATCTATCTTCCTAAACGTTTGTCTTCTTCCATTTCTCCTCGTTAAACATTCAAAATATAGATTTACCTAATTCTAATTGTTTGTTCTTTTAATACCAAAATTTGACTAACTATTTTTATTTATTGTTCAGGATAAATTAAATTAGCTTATATTTTATTAAGGTGTATGAATTTATTTGATATCCTGATTAATAAATTAAGAGAAAATTATAATTTGGAAATTTCAAATATAGGTCTAATCTTTGTAATGATAGTAACTGATTTGATTTGAATTTGGGCAATTTTTTCGTGCGCTAGGTCATAGTTAGTCATGGTTTTGGACGACTTTCCTACTACTTCGTAAAGCTACTTTTTATTAGAATTTTGTTTTAGAATCAGGAAAAAAATAATAATCTAAAGCAATCACAAATGAAACCTTGATCTTGTATAGCTTTTGATCTTTGATGTTTGTTTGTGCTAGCATAATTAATTGAGGATTTTTTAAGTAGGGCCTTTGCATTGTGCAACTTTGTTTGATGTGATTTAACTTAGGAGTTTTAGGCTTCGTTTGAGACGGTTTTTTTACTGCTTCTTAAAGCGATTTTTTGTATAAAATTTTTAATTTTTGCACTAGAAAGCAGCTGTAAGAAATAGCAAAAAAGCAGTCCCAAACTAAGCCTTTTTAGTTAAAAATTTTTAACTTTTGTATTAAAAAACTGTTTTAATAAGCAGACAGTTTTTTTTCTGCTTTTTAAAACAATTTTTTTTAATATAAAAATAATAACTTTTGTATTAAAAAACTGCTTCAATAAGCAGGAGGAAAGCCGTCCCAAACGAAACCTTAGTTTCAATCAATCGAGATAGGTAATTATTATTTATTAAGAGATAAACATATTTTCATTTATTGAAGGCATTATTTATAATTTTTGTAATAGGTTCATATGTAGATATTTATAGATTGCCAGTCTTGCATTTGATATTCAATTGTTTGTTGTGCACATGCCAGAGAACCTCTATTAACATTCATATTGATCGAAATACTAATCTTCATATAGAATTTTGTTGCGACTTATTGCTGCATAAACTCATATATTGAATTGGTTCATGCAGAACTAAGATATATTTTTTCATATATATATATATATATATATATATATAACTCACTTGTTATAAAGTTTACTTATAACAAGTTCTATCAGAGTGTTTAACGGATCATCACCATGTGAATAGACTTCTCAATAATAAGAGAAATTATTATGTATGGAGACAAGAAGCAAAACGTCGTTCGGAGATCAACCAAAATGCACGTCAGCGGTATTGAGACGCGGTATTGAGTTGTGGTACCAAGCACGAACTTTTATTAGGTCAGGACACCTGACGTAGCTCTA